>NW_011335528.1:88718-107259 GCF_000735185.1 Notothenia coriiceps | reverse complement strand
CACACACACACACACACACACACACACACACACACACACACACACACACACACACACACACACACACACACACACACACACACACTCTCTCCAGACATCTCTGTGCTCTGCTCGGCTAAGACGTTCATTTAAGATAGATGGAGTGTATTGGACTCACTAATTTCCACTCCCACCATGAATAATTCAGTGAAGACAGCTGATGAGGCACATTTGCTTGTCAAGTTGAGAGGCAGGCACGGCGTTACATAAGAGCGCTGTGGCTGAGGATACCTGACAAGCCCGTCTTTGAAGTCAAGAAGCCCCCCCACCACCTTCATCTCCCGCTGGGACGCACTGACTTGGAGGGCCTGTACTCACTACCTTGGCTGGGTCGTACAGGCACGATGAAAGAAAGCAGCAATTTAAATTTCATTCAAGGGCTACATTATCCCACTAGGCATGTCATTACCAAAGTTGAAATGCATGACTTTATCCTGGCTCTGATTTTCTTCTTCAAATGTGTATTTAGTGTCTCTACTGTGACATGTCTCCATGCTTTAATGTTCAAAAAGCTCTTTATTTTTCTCATACTGCCTGTGCTGCAGCACCTCTTTTCACCCTCTGTCTGAAACCAGAGCCCAGTCTGCTCTGATTGTTTAAATGGCCGACACTGTTGTGATTGGTCAACCCCTTAAAGAAATCCCGCCCCTTTAGCCTATCACTAACAATAGGCGCTTTCACACCAAGTACTTTGCCGTACTTAGTTCCCAGTACTTAGTTCATCGGAACTCTTTAGTTCCCGGAACTAAAGAGCAGATCACGTTCACACCGGAATAAGTTAGGCAAATTAAGCCGCTGACGTCACTTCTTCTTCTTCTGCTTTGGGTTTACTGGCAGGCCGCTGCAGAACATTAACATGCACAAAAATATATTTAACACACTACAGGAAAAGGAGAACCCCAAAAAACATAATAGGGCCTCTTTAACACATAAGATGCTGGTTCTTTCTTACCCATTTGAGATTTACATCCCTATCCACTGTTTTTGTTCATTCATATCCACACATTCGATATATGCATCAGTGTGTGTCAGGGAGTCTCAGGCTGAGGTTGGCACGTGCCTCCTCTATCATTTATGAGATTTAATGCAGAGAGTGAGGGAAAGCTGCAAAGACCTGCTCCCCCGGGGGACCTGCAGGCTCTAGAAAATTACAAATCAGCCGCACCATGAACCAAGCTGCCGGCAGGGAAGAGCTGTGAAGGCTGGCCAACAACACGCTTCTTCATGCATGGACAAAAGCTGATGAACCCTGTAAGACTGAACCTTCTGTTTGTGCGCTAACAGACCCAAAGCAGGCCTTTCAGCTGCTAATCTCTTGAATCATTTCTGATTAAGGAACACCGGTAGAAACGTATCTGTAAACAAACCGACTCCCCGTGGGTTGTTTGCCCCTCCTCGCAGTTTGAATGTTATGTAATTGAAAACGTTTAGTACCTGTTATTTACGTAGAAGACATTTCAAAAAGACCTTCAAAAGGACAAAGAGGTCATCTCGACTTCAGCTTATTCTCCTTACCTTTAATTTTCCTTCCACTGAAATACCATTTGGCACAAAGACAGACTATTACCAGTCGCCCATTTCTGAGTAAAGCTCTCCCCATTCTTCCTGGGCAGGGCAGAAGAGGATTATTGAATCCTTCTCAGGTTGGGCAGATACATTGTCATATCACCGCCTCCCAGTTCTCTGTAAATCCACCGTTCTAAAGCTCCTCAACTTTGGGGAAGGCAGGCAGCTGGGATATCTTGGGGAGGAGGAAGCGTTTCTTTCTCTCCTTTTTAATTTTCCGAACTCTCCGAAAAGTAATTTAATCCTGCTGCCAGTTTATCCTGCGAAATAAAAGAGACAAGAGGAGGAGAGGAAGAGCTTGAGGGGCTCACGGTTGTGTTAACTTTCTCCTTCCTTTTATCGCCTTCACGCCAAATTACAAAAGCTTGGAGCTAACAAGGATGATCACAGCTATGGCATTTGTGAAATCCGAAGCACCTTTGACTTTTATAGCTCATTGGCACAGCATGATATTAATATATGATAAAAGCCATTCAAAAGCTCACACATACGTCCCTTGGTTTTGAAATACCACCTATTTATGATGAAATGGCCATTTCAGGTGCTTTACATCAACATTAACACACAATAGGAAGACAGAAGAAAGAAACACAATAAATAAACACAACAGATTCATAAAAGACAACATTGTAAATACAGTAGGTGCTGCAAGAAGTGTAGGGATAAAAAAAGTGAAATGACTTCTGGGTAAGCAGCTGTAAAAATAAACAGAGGGTTGGTGAGGACCTCAGGTTTTCTGGAAGTGTGTTCCATTCCTGCGGTGCATGAAAACTAAAAGCAGCTTTGGCGTGTTGGAAGCTTAAACAGACACTTTTTGTTCACTTATAATCAGTCATCACACCCTGACCTTAAGCATTGTCTGGGGCAGTCTAACCACTGCCTGACAGAAAAGGTAGGCTCCAGATTAATGATATTTTCTCAGCAGGGGAATATTCATCTGTGTACAATCTCGTGCCTCCATCAGCTCTCTCTCTCCGTCGCACGCCCCCCCGGCTCAGCAATGTCACCGTGACTTTGCAGAATCTCGCCCTATTCCAGGGCCATCTATTTTATGGTGCGTTTACAGGCAGACAAACATTACGCACTGTTGCAGGGACCTCCGGGGAGCTGACAGAGGCGAGGTGAGGGGCATGAGTTAATTGGACTCCGCAAGAGTTATTGTGTTTTTGTGTTTGTGTGCATGCTAGTTAACATTCAGACATGTTCAAGGCTAATTGCATGCATTAAAACACAAGTGGAATATCCATCTTGCAGTCCCCCCCAGTTTCTGACAGGGGGAGCTGTGGATCTCCTTCCCTGTCTGACTCCACCATGTGTTCAGTGAGCCGATCTGGCATTTTCTCACACACATAATGATACATGTTGCATGTTGATATGATATCCATTTCTGTAAATGTGAAAGATTCTCAGCAATCATAGGGTTTTATTGTTGCATGTTTAATTCTAGTTGCTGGCTGTGTTTAGAGAAAGAGAGAGGAAGAGGAAGTACAGTATGTTGATACCCACTTTCGCACCCAGCGGTGCAGGAGAGCTGCAGGGAGCCTCTGGAGGCTGTTTCACCTGCAGTGTGTGGCACAGAGGGAGAGGAGGAGAGGAGCTGTCAGCATTCCCACGAGAACCTAAAACATGGCACAGTATAATTGTCGAAACAACAGTAATAAGAACAAAAAGGAAAATGTTTTCTTTATTTTAAACAATAAAGACATAGAACAAGGTTCTCCAACAATATTGCAAGGATAGGCAAGCAGAAGTAAAAAAAAGACATTTATGCACAACATTATATTTTATTGTAATCGTTCCTGTGAATAACTAATCTAAACATGATTGAATGGAGACAGGTAATAGACACATGCAACATTGTTTAGTTTTACAGAAGAAGATTAACATTTGGGAGAATTACTTTCTGAGAGATGAGAAAATGAATCCTGTCTCTATACTTTAAGTAAAATACTTTGTTTGGGACATTGTTAGCCTATATTAGCATAAAGACTGGAAGCACTTGGGAAAACATTAATGATAGCCAACATGTCCTTATATCTAAACCTAGGTGGTTCAACAATGAATCCTAAAACTACACATGCTGTTCTATTTAACATTGTGAAATAGTAATACAATGACTAAAGATTAAACGCATTGTTAACAGTATGAAATTGAACTGCTTTTTCATGTATGGGCAACAAAACTGCTAAGTTAGGTTTGCGAAAAGATCGAGGTTTGAGTTTGTTAACTATATGTGACATGGCCAACATAGTTACGTATGTGACTTAAAATAACTCAAGAGTTGCGGTTTTATACAGTGAAGGTCCAAGGAAGAAAGAAAGCAAATAAGCTTATACCCTAAAATGTTGAACGATTGCTTTTGAATCAAGACTTTCCTTAAACAAAAGGTAAACATAACTATGTTCATAAATGTTGGATTAACTACAGGGTTGTTGTAATAAACATCGTTGCGCTTAGGCATTAAGCCTGAATAGCTTTGAATCAAGGTTAAGTTGAACTTTATGGATCTTGTAGTTCCTACGTCCTGCACAGAAATGACTCAGGATGGAAAAGGGGATTGGGCCCCCTGGTGTGAGGTACTTTCAGTGCCTCAGATTCCTCTCGGCTCTTGGCATTGTCACGCACATGTCCCGGCTTTACACCAGGCCACATATCTCTCGTAAAAATCCCCCTCACGTTCACTCCACAGTAACGAGCCCAGCACACTGTGGCTTCTGTTTTTACGAGCACGTTAAGCAGAGAGCGTTTACTCCTCCCGACACAGGCACTGGAACACAACTAAGAGCATATTTGAGAGGGAATCTGATTCATAATTTAACAGAAACATTGATAATTCCATATTGATTCTACCTATAGGGAGTATGTGCGGGATTGAAAATACAGTTTGAAGAGGGAGTGGAGCAGTAGCGGCCATAATGTTGGGTGTCAGCTTGAGTTAGGGTGGCATGTGCAGCTTCCTGTGGCCTCACGCCAGCCAGCCAGGAGAAGCAGTTTTGCCTCAGTATTTCTCTGCCATGCTCCATGTGTGACTGTAGAGACATTTAACTGTAAATCACTGAGATTATAACCGTTAAAGTGTAGAATGGAGTATTTTACATCTTACAGTACATCACATAGGAACTTCTTTCTAAATGAAGGTCAAAACAGGCCTGGGATCAGATAGCGGTGAATGAGCCCGAGGCTTTGAATACTGCTGAGCCGCTCATATCAAAGCTACAGTATCGGCCTTTGGGTGTAATACAACTGTAATATATGATCAAAACATGTTGGATTGCTGTGAGCTATATGGATAACTGTACCAGAGTGCATATAAAACACACTCCCCATGCACTGAGAAAGGGACAAATTCAAACAAACAGACGCATTGTGCATATGGATGCCACTGATTACTCCTGGGAGCAAAGAGAATGAGCATCACTGAATATGCAGGACAATAACTGACTCTGTTTTTGTGGCAATGTATAAACAATTCCATAAATGCAGCAACATATGTTACATGTGGGACTCTTTTTGCGGAATAGTCAAGTTAATGCTGAGGTGGAAAAAATAGTTTTAACTTGTTCCTATGATAAGAAGAGCTTGATTTACAGAGTACAAATAGCTACATAATGCACATATATACTGAACAAAAATATAAATATAATATAATATATAATATATAAAAAAAAATGTCATGAGATGAACTCAAAGATCTAAAACATTTTCTATATACACAAAATAACCATTTCTCTCAAATATTGTTCACAAATCTGAAAAAATCTGTGATAGTGAGCACTTCTCCTTTGCCGAGACAATCCATCCCACCTCACAGGTGTGGCATATCAAGATGCTGATTAGACAGCATGATTATTGCACAGGTGTGCCTTAGGCTGGCCACAATAAAAGGCCACTCTGAAACGTGCAGTTTTGCTTTATTGGGGGGGTCTGGGGGCGCCCGAAAACCCTAGGGTTAAACCCTAACCCTAACCGTAACATGTCACCCATCTCCTTCGCATAGAGTTGATCAGGTTGTTGATTGTGGCCTGTGGAATGTTGGTCCACTCCTCTTCAATGGCTGTGCGAAGTTGCTGGATATTGGCAGGAACTGGAACACGCTGTCGTATACGCCGATCCAGAGCATCCCAAACATGCTCAATGGGTGACAAAGTGTGGGCACCCCTGGACTACACCATGTGCTATGTTTGACAAACCCCGTGATTAGTTCTCAAGCTCTGTGATTGGTTGACCTCCAACTGCATTTCCATATGAAAAAAAACGTTTCTTAAAAGATAAAATCATGCTTTATTCAGCAGTGCTTGCTTTACTCTTTGAAAGTCATCACATGAATGCATTGTAATAAATGGTTCGGCTGCATTAAATATATTACACATCTGTCATAGTTCTTTATTTTTATTTATCTACAGAGATCGGGCTCAGAATAGACCGGAAACTATTCTTTCACCGTTCAGTTTGAATTTCACAATAAAGTTAGTAGTAATATTTTGTTTTGATATGATTGTTTTTTATTAANGCACATGCGCACTGCAGATAGGGTAGGGCTGCAGATCGGGTAATGACATGTTGATATACATGTCGTCTTCTTCTGTTTGCTTTAATCGAGGCTACGTAGTTATGCAGCGCCCCCATCATCAGTAAATGAAAGTACTAAAAGAACCCCGTTTAGTGCAGTTATTTCACAAGTGTTGTATACACAGCTCCAAAATTACCGAGGTCCGGACCTCGGTGACCTCAATGGTGGATACGGCCCTGCGCGCAACTGTCGATGTAATTAATTTGTCTGTTTAAGAAATGGATGTGTGTTTAAGTGTGAGAGTGCTCCGACTCATCGTTCATCTTAATCTTAAACCAACTGAGAGGTCCTACTGACCCTGATGATGTGCTGCCAAAGGCAACATACACCACTTCCTTCAGCCTGCTGTAAATCTCCCTCATTGCCTATTATCATTCAGAGCTCCGGGGCCGATGACACCTTCTTGGATTGCCTTTTCGGAATTCAAGGAGCAACGTCAGCACTCGCGGCACATTCCCTTTTCTCACGAACCTTTTCTCGTGTGTGCTTTCTTGTTTATTCATGTGTCACAGAGTCACGTTGGATACATTCCAAGCCATTTTACCAGAATGGATGACCGTCCTCAACGAGTCAGGATCTAAATCATTCTGCCTGATAACACATACCAGCCGTGAGGGCTATGCCTATTGCATTACCAAACAGCAGCGAACCCTGTAATCATCACAATTCCTCAATCAATGAGGCGTCCGTTCAGTCCTCCAACTGACAAATGGACTCCTTAGCCTCCAGCTGCCCCGCTCCTTCTCCCCCCTTTCTCACACTGGCCCCAGATGAAAGTAGAAAAAGGTTTGGCGTCCCTTTATGCCACATTGTGTTTAATCCCCATATCCCCCCTTATCTTCAGCTTTTGGGGATTCAGCCTTTGGACTGAAAATAGCACAGGATTGTTCAACCTAAGCATTGATAATGTGGCCGCTGGCTCTGGGAGGGCGTCAGGCACAATAATTCTATTAAGAGTTCAGCTCCGCATCAGCATAGAGGCCGACATTTGCTTCCTCAGCTCCTTCCCATTCATCGCGCCTCCCAGCAGGAAGATGTTTATTTTTGTACACATGCACAGCAGGGATGGCTGGTCACCATGAAAGTGGAGCTGACACATTGATATTTAAGAAGATGCATTAGTGGGGTTTCTTCATTGCTGCCTGGTAAAGTGCTGATATAAATTCACCACTATCTTTGGACTGAAGCTCGTAAATGAGGGATCAAATTGGACCAATTTCAGTTAACCCCCTTGCCCTCCTGTACAAGGAGTCAGCGACCTACATGTCCGTCCATGAAGCTCACTCAGCTCTGATTGACGAGGAACTGAGCCCCTATTTCAAACCAATTGTCTTTCCATCTATATCGTGTTCTGTCAGTTCAATACCAAAGAGGGTGATTATTAAGAGCTTAATGGAGGAATGATCTTTAGCGGTGGGTTGTAACCTGCCTCATTTAAACTGATGGATATACTGTGAAGGTTGAAAAGTGAGTAATGTTTTTCATCAGTTTGCTTGGAACTTATACTGAGGTGATACCAAAGAAAGCACCAGATACTTTGTACAACTTTTGCAAATTGAAAACCAAAAGAATGTTTCCAAACAACTCGAATGGTGGCGTACCATGCTTAGGAAATGCGGCATACACATTTATTGTTTTCAGTTGTATCTAACTCCTGAGGGAATCATTTGGTAGCTCATTAGAAGCTAATGCTTTGCTAGCATAAACGGCAAGTTGCTAACTGTGTATGTTTGCCATTTGGTGCTGAGAAAAGAAATACATTTTTTTCTAAAAATTAACTGGAAGTCACTATTAAGCTCCAGGAAGCTGAGGGGAGATTCTCTGTAGGTTTATAAAGACTTTTCCTTGCAACCAACTTGCGTCTTTGTTATGTTATTGGTGAACCAGATTGATAACTTATGAGTACATGGCTCATACGTTAGCAAAGCATTAATGGCCCAACATAATGTACTGTAGGCCTACAATGTTCCTGAGAATGGGTTACAGGCAGTGGTGTGTGGGAGTCACCGTGCATAGTGGCTAAACAGTTTCTGAAGTGAGCAGGTCAGAGTGGCCTCCACAGGCCTGCCACTACAGATGGCTCATTAGACTAGTGTTTGATACAACCCCCACTGCTCTCCTCTTCGCCTCCATCTCCCGTCCCGCTGTCATCCCTCTTTCATCAGCCTAACACCCAACCAGCTGCTCACATCTAACAACCACAAGAGTTCAGACACCAGAAAGGAGAGAACTGTGAAACATATTGCAAAACAGAAACTACTGTAAGTAGTTCATGTTGTAGCACTCTTTTCTTAAATTATGCCAAGAACGAGATGTCTTCTTTTTCTCTCTCCTGGTATCTCCTGGGAATCAGGAGCAAGATGCGCCTCCAGCTTGTCAAACCTAGCCTACAACTGTAGCAAAGTGTTTACTAAATGATGAATTACAGTCTACATCACTAAATCAAAATGAGTGAAACATAGTTCTTATGTAGGGATTACCAGTTACTAAAAACATCTAACTCAGCAACTGCCATGTGTCACTATTTGTGAATGTAAGTAAGAGTCAATTATGTTTTCTCCAGGAGTTACGAGCTATAACTTTATTTGGAGTCATGTTTGATGAATGTCCAATATTCACTCCCTGTTACTGTAGCTGTGTGTTTGGTTCTAACTCCTGAGGGAATAATTTGGTAGCTCTTTAGCAGCTAATGCTTTGCATTGTCGGGACGAGAGTGAGCGTGAGATGGAGCCAGAACAGTAAAGTTGCCGGCTGGACAGGTAAAAAAATGAACTGGAAGTCACTACAAAGCTCCATGAAGCTGAGGGGAGATTCTCTGTAGGTTTATAAAGACTTTTCCTTGCAACCAACTAGCACATACCCAAAGTCTTTGTTATGTTATTGGTGAACCAGATTGATAACTTTTGACTTTTGAAAGTAGCAAATAGTCTCTAAGAGCTTAGGATGGGTTCTGAAGTGGCTCTACAAGTGGTTGGCCCAACCAAGTCCAGAGTCAGAATGTCTTTATTAGTCCTGCAGCAGGAACATTTAAGGCATTACAGCAGCAAAGGTACAGTGCAGATTAAACAGGAAAAGGAAAAAATTATACTTTTATGGTAAATACAATTATAAACAAATATAAACAAATAAGCAACACCGAGAGTACACCATAGTAAAATAATAAGTAGCAGTGTTTTAAAACATAAGGAAGTATAACAAAATGTCGAAGGAGCGGTAACGTAAAGAAATTGTAAATGAATTGTTAAGTAATAAAGTGTAAGTTGTACATAACCGTATAAGAAGAATACAAAAAAGAGAGACTATGTTTTAACAACCTAATAATGTTATAAAATATACAGTTTTAATTTAAAAAAATCAGATTTATTCCTTGAAATATTAGCAGTGATTATTATTCTTATTTTCGTTTTATCTAAAATGGTTCTTGTATGGCGTGGCAGATCAGAGACTATG
The DNA here is from genome assembly GCF_000735185.1 of Notothenia coriiceps. Classification (NCBI taxonomy): domain Eukaryota; kingdom Metazoa; phylum Chordata; class Actinopteri; order Perciformes; family Nototheniidae; genus Notothenia; species Notothenia coriiceps. Next base: position 97,634 of record NW_011335528.1, on the reverse strand, counting down.
ATCTCCTAAGTATGTATACAGCAATGTATCAATTCACTACATGTTGTATCCAGTGTTACAACAAGAGCATGCATCTCCTCTTTTCCCAAGCAATCACTGAAATGAATGTGTTTATGTGTGTGCAAGGGGTGACCTATATTCTGTTCTCCAACATAAAACACAGTTTATCGTTACATAAACATGGCATACAAACCCTTAAAGCTACAAATGTTTGACTAATGCAAAGATGTATTGCATTACCGCTAAATGCAAAGCCTGACATTTCATCACACAGCAGCTATACATTGAGTTTTACGACACTTACAACATCGCAGTGTGTATTTCTCTGGGGTTTATTAGAGTTTGCTTTAGCTCTGGGGTAAAGACTGCATGCCTGGTGTACTTGTGAGTTATTGATGTGTGTGTAATTGTGCTAAGAGGTGTCTTGTCTATGAACAGGTCATTACTTGAAGCCCTGTGTTGACAGACAGAGTCCTCGGCTGGGAATGTGTCAATGTTTAAATTGGTCTGTAAATCTGTAAAAGAGCCAGCGGGGCCACAACGCCTCATTACTTCTCTAACAACCTCCATAATTCAACCCACACACTCACACAAGCCTGTCTTTTTTCAGCAATACTGCACAACCACTTGAATGTGCGAAATTTCCATAGGACCTACGGATGGGTTGGCTTTTATAATGCATGAGTGAGATGCAGCATCAGATTCTAGGTTGAAGCGGAACAATTATAATCGAGAGAAACACAAATGAGGACAAATTAGCGAAGATCAAAAAGCGTTTATAAGCTGGGCGAATCACAGGAAATGTTCATCAATATAAGGATGGCAAATCGAGTGTCGAGGAGGGTGAAGAGGAATGGTAAAGAGATTCTCTAAATGTTGTTTCAACCTTATTAAAGTAGGTTGAATATTTATCACAGCTATACTTTTCAGAAAATTGTCATATTCCCTCCTTTCATCTCCTCTCCTCTCTTCGGGAACATCAAAGAGGCAAAAAGGATATTTAGAGAAAGAGTCTTGCCTCCCACTTCAAATAAAGTGTTACCAAACACTTCATTCACCTTGAACTTGCGTGCAACTACAGCAAGCTGGGGTAAAGGACTGGGAATGGACTCAAGGAACCTTTTCCATGAGGCTGTTTAGAGAAAGTTGCATTAAAATGTCATTTCATGCAGAAAAAAACAAACTGTGCACAGATGGAAAGAGAGGAAACGAGTGTCTTTAAATTGAGCGCCGAACACAGCCCTTGGGAGGAAAGAGTCGCCAGACAGCGAGGATGACATTTCCTTGTGACTTCCTTTTAAATCTTTAACAGGGGACATGTTTTTCCATGCAAAGCCCTATGGAGAATATTAGCCACATAAAATGGATTTACAGGTAGCTATGTTTGCTTTGCTCTTAAAGCCCTCCCCTTCTCTCTGACTTATATTGATTGTATCCCCAGGGGACACCTTGTTCCTGTCAATCAATAATCATTGTCCATAACCAGTTAGGCCTTATGTCACCACCCTGCCCCTTCTCTCCTATACATTAAAGTGCCTAGAATAGCCAGCAGAAGGATATTAAAGCCCCACTCACAGTGAGAACCAGTGAGCAGCTACTGAAGCTTAAAGCCTATCTCCCCCTCACACACAACTCGTGGAAATGGACTGGAGGTTGGATGTGCGAAAGTACAGAGGTGGCTGCCGGAGAACAACACATTGATTGCATCTAAAAGGCACCGTTGTTTGGGTAGAGGTAATGTGTCAGAGAGGGACTCTGCAAATGGCTCACAACTGTTAGGTTGCGTTGTCTAATGAAAGCTACATTTCCTCTGTTTTTTTTTATTCAGGGCTCAGCTCATCCATCAGCAGAAGCCCATCAGTGAGAGACGGTGGGGAAAGTGTGGAGCCTCTGGGAGCCCCTGCATCCCCATATCTGGAAATGAGAAAACTAACAACAGGACATGGCTGTGGTGTTTGCTGATTTTATGGCCGTGCTGTTTGCTGATTTTAAGAGGCAGACAAAAAAAATGTCAGCGACCTTGGTTATTTAGTGTTAGGATGGTGAGGTTCAGTGAGTTTGGTCAAAGAAAGTGATTTCTCATGTGATCTTGCCGGGAAAGGATTTCTTTAAATTTAACACACACATCCACTTTGACTCAAGAATGAACTGATTCAAATGAATTGGTCAAAGTTCACGACATGTTTCTGGCCATACATTGTGAAACATGAGCTGTATGTCAACTTCCTCCCCATTCTCTTATCTACATTAAATATACATGATGGGTGCCTCTAGCCAGTTAGAAGGATATTCCTCTCTGCCTGAATGTGCAGTCAGTGGCAGCTTTGACAGAGAAAGAGCTGAGATAGTGACATAGGGGTGGAAGAGGACCCTTTAGATCCTTGAGGGAGTATAGCCATGGCTCTGCCACTAATGAACTCTGCCTTAGCTGACCTATGGGCTCAGGAGAATGTTAGCAATCACACACACTGCAGCCAATTAGACCAGACCCGAGACACACAGGATTACAAAAGAGCAGCGAGAGACACTGGGCTCTCTGCTATAGGAAAAGAAGATGTACTATGAGTTTGAGGGTAGATATGTCAATGCAAATGGCCATAGGTGAAGCGGTGGAACTACACTCAATGGTTTTTCAATATATTTAGATCAATCATGGTTCCAACAAATATGTGTGATGGGACCTTCTGCATCAAACTACCCTTGTCAGTTTAGCAGATGTCTCTACTGCCTCTATTTAGGAGATTAGGTTGGATGGATGGGTCAAACAAACAATGAACTTTTACCAATGAGAACTAAAAATGAATATTGTCTTATTTTTACTTAAGTAGCATAATTAACTTATGTCACATATGTTATAACTTAAACAATAAATAATCAAAAACTGATATTTTAACCCTAAACATGATCTTTCCTTAAACTGATCAAGGCTTTTTGTTTTACGTAAACCTTACAAAATGGTTTTGTATGAATTCAGAAGTCAACCACTTGTTGAAATCTATACAACTAACCTGCATGTAGAAAAATGATCAAGAGGTGTACAGTGCATTCAAAAGTAATGAATGAAAATGTGGGAGTGAAAACATGGCAACATTAGCTTTAAGGTACGTTTTAGCATCTTTAGGCAAATTGTTTTGGTTGTACGCTATAATATTTTGTCATCATCAAGAGAATAGCGAGTGTGCAGTTGTTTTCAACCAAAATGACAGACATTGCCCGCAGGATTTGGCAAAACAGAGCTAAAGGAGAGTGAATACCAGAAATGCATTCATCAGGTTGCCAGAAACACTAAGTGCTGATGTAGTGACTTTTCTGCAGGATAGGCAACTGTTTTGTTATCAGGGTTAGCATTACAGTATGATAACATGTCAATGTTGTTTCTTTGTGCACAGCCACCATGGTCAAGAATATATTCAGCCAAAACTGCAATGCATCAAATGTAAGAAATTGTTCCAAAAAAGAAAAACATGAACACAAATTGATGTTGAGCTTCAGGCAGCGTTTTTACCCGGCAGCCTATAACTATAATGCGTTCATATCAGCACCTTATATTTCTAGTATCTCATGGTGTAAATGACTACAGTATGTGTTGTCCTGCAAAGACCTGTGAATCACACTGTAAAATGATCTTTCATCTTTAGCTTCGATGTCATAAAGATGCTAGGAATGATGTGACGTGTGTCTCCTGCTCCACATGCGTTTCCCCTGTGTCTCTCCCTCCTGTGGGTTTCTGAAACTCTGTCCCTCTCACACAGTGGAGACATTAAGCTCTCTTTCTCCTCCTCCACACGCTCCCTGGGGATCACATCACGCCCACCTTCTCCCAGGGATACCTCAACTCTCCCTCTCATCACCGTGGAGACCCAGCGAGACGTTGGCTCCCAGCAGCATATTGTTCCACATAGCACGAATCAACCAATAACACAACGTTATACGATGCGCTAATAGAGTCATTTAGCTGGTTTTCATTCCTTTGAACGTCTCTTAAGTTGCTAGACTGACAAAACACTTCAGTGCATCCTAGGTTTTATGATGCTGATAAAAAAAAATGCATTTAATTGAGAAACCTATTTTGGAGTTATATTAAATAAATGTGTTGTTTTTCTGTCCTCATTAGCATCCCATTTATAATCCACCATGTTTGCTGATACATTCAACTTGTTTTGACTATTTCTCATCCCCAGTATGGTACATTTTCCCTAAAGGTATCCTTCATCAACATTGATTTATTCAATAAACCCAATCTCTTGCCTGATATTCTATTATTTATCTCTGTGTGATTTATCCATAGGGTTTCTCACCTCCTCCAACTCCCCTTTGTGGGACCTTTATTCAACAGCAATGTGTGTAATGTATATTAAAGAGCTGTTTTTTTGTGACTTCAATACCTTGAAGCGGTTCTGACTGCCTCCCATCTGAACCGAGCAGCAAGCAGCCTCTAGCAGATGAATTTCCTGCATTCGAAGACTCCAGCAGGACCCTGAAATAAAAACATCTTCGGTTAAAGACCAACAATTATCCCTTCTGCGACACACAAGGTCAGTGATGAATAACAAATCCTAGCATTACTTCATTATCCTCAGAAACGTCTATCACAGACTATTTTAACTCAACAAGCAATGTGCAGTATGACATCCTGACAAATAAAGATTCTAGCAACTTCCTCCTGGGACACATTACCAGTAAGCTCGAGAACTCCTCCCCCGAGAACTGTTACCCTCCTCAACCTTTAAGTAAAGCCTTAGCTCCTCACACGGCAGGGAGTTCATGTGGGAGGTCTGGCTTTAATTTGGCCTAACCCTAACATGTTACCCATCTCCTTCGCATAGAGTTGATCAGGTTGTTGATTGTGGCCTGTGGAATGTTGGTCCACTCCTCTTCAATGGCTGTGCGAAGTTGCTGGATATTGGCAGGAACTGGAACACGCTGTCGTATACGCCGATCCAGAGCATCCCAAACATGCTCAATGGACGACATGTTAGGGTTAGGGTTAGGGTTTAACCCTAGGGTTTTCGGACCCCCCAGACTCCCCCAATAAAGCAAAACTGCACGTTTCAGAGTGGCCTTTTATTGTGGCCAGCCTAAGCCACACCTGTGCAATAATCATGCTGTCTAATCAGCATCTTGATATGCCACACCTGTGAGGTGGGATGGATTATCTCGGCAAAGGAGAAGTGCTCCTGAGACTGCCAAGGCACACANATGCAGAAGAGGCTAAAATGATCACAAAACATTGTCAAGATTCATTTTCCATGTCTCTCTCCTTTCCATAACCTGCACCCTCTCTTCCATCGTCTTGAGACTCAAGACGATGGAAGAGAGGGTGCAGGTTATGGAAAGGAGAGAGACATGGAAAATGAATCTTGACAATGTTTTGTGATCATTTTAGCCTCTTCTGCATGTCCAGATCATTAATAGTAACAATCATGGGAGGCTGTGGCTCAGTGGTTAGTGCGCTGAACTTTGAATCAGGGGATAGCAAGTTTGAGTCCCACTGCAGTCAGCATGTCGTTGTGTCCCTGGGCAAGACACTTCACCCCAAATTGCTCATGTGGGGATTGTCCACAATAGCCTACTGAATGTATGTAAGTCGCTTTGGATAAAAGTGTCTAACAAATGACATGTAATGTAATGTAATCAACTGATTGTTATGCATTACACTTTCAAAAATAATGTATGCTGCAGCCCACTGACATGGTTTGAAATCAACATATTATCCCATTTGTGACCCCCCAAAGGACTTCAAAAGCACCTAACTAGAGCATAAAAATCCCCCAAATCTCGGAGGGGTATACCCCCGAATCCCTTTAGTATGTTTGGACCTCGGTATTAAGGAAATCCAGGATACAGCCCTGGTTGCGCGTACTCACTAAAGAATGAAGAAGGAGGGAGCAGAGTTGAGAGCATAAAAAAGGACTTATTTGCCACATTGCTATTCATGGTTTTCGTCCCGTTCATTAGTTATGCTCCAGTGCGGTCCTCGGAAAACAAGCCTTTGTGAAGAGCTTCTCCATGTTCCGCAAAAAGAATGAGTCCTTCTCGGGATAAGAGCGTTGACTCACCACAGTCCACAGATAAGGCTCAGACATTAATAACTCTGCCAAGAGGGAGAAATTAAATGAAACACAGAGAGGATTTATTCCCTCATTCCAACTTCTATAGTCAATATTATTGAATCTATTTTACGCTGGTGTCTATTATGAAAATTCTTCTCTTACTTTCTCTCATTCCGTATGGAAAAGACCCAAAACAATACCCATCAATAATGTGACAGTGAAAGAAAAAAAGGGCTATTTCTGTTTCTGTCTTCCACTTTAACTGCAGTTCCTTTGCCTGGATCAATGGATGTCCATTCCAGCAGCAAGGTATCTTTGTCTGAGGCTGTAACACTCCTACAGTGAGGGCAGCAACCATACAGTCATCTATAAAAGGCCACAAACATGATATACTGCTCCATATATTGTGCTGTGTTAGTGGAATAAAAGAGTTTTGTCCTAAACTGGCCATCAAGACAAATGTCCCATCCCTACCATTACCTCAATATTACACCTTGTTGCACCTTTATCACTGTAATGAGTATATATTGCGAATATCGCCAGTGTCAATGCTTCTTATGAGCGAGGGAGTCAGGAGTTTAGCTTGAGGCCCCCCAGCAGAGGGTACATCCAGTGTTCCTGTGCTGGCTGGCAGTGATGAGAGGAGGGGTGAGAGGCTGGCGGGGGAAAATGGAGAGGTGGCTCAGAGTAGGTAATGGGTGCTGACTTACAGCCAATGATGAAGCTATGACACCATTAGCGGACAGAAGGTCTGGGATTGATGCCAGGATGATGGCATCAGGGACACACTTTAAGTGCTCCACCCAACATGGGGCTGGGGCAGGGAATCTGGAATTGTTGTGTAAAGTCACTTTTTTACATCCTATTCAAAGATTCATAGCCAGTGCAGGAAGTAGCATGACTTCTACCAAGGCAGAAAGTATGGGTGTGGAAGATATTTTTTTATTGTAGAAGACAGGAAATGTGCCTCTTTCCTTAAAGGGGCCTTATTGTGCTTTTTGGGGGTTTCCCTTTACTGTACTGTGTTGTATAGGTTTTTGTGTAATTATTCTGCAAAGGCTAAAATCCCAAAGTTCCCTCCAGAGGGAGTTTGTCTCCCAAACACTCCTCCCCCGCCTGAAACGCCTCCATTGGACTCCTTGGTTTACTTCAGTAACAGTGACATCCCTACGTAACACGTGCGCTTCTATTGGCTCCAACACATTGTACGTGATAGACTAAGGGGAGGGACATCTCTGCAGTTGTCCAATCACCACTGAAAATGAGCATAATGGGGCCCCTTTAATCCAACGACAATGTTTACCTAACCTGGGTAGGGTAGGTAAATTTGAGAAACCGGCTCGAGATACACTTTTTGTTATATTCCATGGAATGCTCTTAACATCCCGATAGCAATGAATATCTGAAGTGCTTTGACAAAAAATCCATTAAAAAATGTCATCTGTGGAAGCCGTAGTACTGTAAAAAGCACGACCAATCATTTTAGCCGGCCCGGCTAAATCCCCACCAATCCTCTCAGAAATTCATTTAGTGTGGGTAAACAGCCACTCAACTGCAAAATAATTTAGAAAATGCATCCTTTGAGCTCGTGTGAGAGATTTCAATATTTTTTTTTCTACTCAGCTGCATTGCCAATTTGGTAAATAGAAAAAAACCACAAATCCATTTAGAAAGGCCATGTCATGTATTACCAGATTAAATATGTTGTTGTTTTTTGTTTGAGGCTATATATGGCAACTTCACATCATAAGTGTGCACACAAACAGATGCTCACCCTATAATTTACAGAGGAAACTTGTTGGATGAGGCCATCACTGGGTTGTAATATAGAGAACAAACACACATTATTTTACCAACAACAGTCAAACATGGTTCATAAAACTGCACTGATAGATCAGTATATATTTTATATAGTTATATATATTTAGTAGTATAGATTTGTTTTAGCAGTAGAGCAGCTTGGTAAAATATTTAAGGACATTATTTTCTAATAATTCAAGAAAAATCGCATTGTCATGCCAACTTTTTAAATTTTAGAATTAGAATTCAGTTTGGAAACTATCCAATTTACAAACTTCCTCACCCAAAATGTGTTCACTCAATTGTCACTGTGAAAAAATGCGATTGTATTTCGCTTAAAAATGCCGACATGTTGTGTGACTTCCATCAGCAGCAGCATTTCCTTCAGGCAGTAACCTTCCTCTGGACTGCGATTAAACAAAGCTGGGCCTGATGAAATCATTAAACCTGCTCTCCTCTAATTGCTAATATGCCATTAGCTTTGCAAGCTATATGCTGCAGACATTACGGCCAGTGAGGGTTAGGAGCCAACCCAGTCTCATGGCATTTCGTGTTCAGCAACACGATTTTTAATCTATTGATTCGTGTTCACCAACATGATTTCCCCCTTTTTTTCGTGTTGCACAGCACGATTTTAAAAGCAATGTATTTCTATTGGTAGTCTCACGGCATTACGTGTTATAGGAAGACCGGAAGCTGTGTGGTTCATAAAAACATGTTCTTACTCAATAGCAAGCCACAATTATTGCTTTTATTTTAAATCGTATAATTTCGGACTTTTGCTGACGTCTGTGAGGAAAATAAATGGGGCTCAGAGCCTCAGAGTACTGAAATCTGTATTTTTTCAATATTTTTTTCCTTCTAATTTGTTATTCTTTTCTTCTTATTCTTTTACTCACCAATAACACACAATTAATCCTTGTTTTTATTTATTTGTTTAGTTCCATAATCTCTGGCTTTTTTGGCGTCCGTCAGGAACTGAATTTCAAAATAAAAATAACCGGAAACAGACGTAGGCATTTCGAGCGATTACCCAAGATCCTCAGCTATGGTTTAAGCTCGC
>NW_011335528.1:84082-88695 GCF_000735185.1 Notothenia coriiceps | reverse complement strand
TATTGAGGTGATGTAAAATAAACTCAAGCCGTCTAACGACTAATTACTACACTTATCATTTGCCTGGAATTTAGTCTCGAAATCACATGTGGACTCATTTAAGTCCTTCCACTAACAGTTCACGGTTTGTTGTCCTCTCTATAACTATCACCACGAACTCTTTCTGATTGTACTCGCCGTCACTTTACTTCCCTTTGCCATTATTCATTCATATATTAATGAGCAATGGATATGATTTAACAATTAATTTCTGTACATATTTACGCGAAAACGGTAGGTAAGTTCTAAAGGCTTCCTCTGTATATGTATAGGTGTTTATGCTCTACCGCTATCAATACGTTCTTACTTTTAGAACCCGGTTTCCAAGGAGGTTGTCGCGTAATGTTCTTGTAATAGTTATACACCCCACAATATAGAGGTGCGTAATTTGACAGTTTTAAGACGTGTAAAGAATATGATAGATGGTATGTATTCTCAATTAAATTACCATATCATAGTCAATTTATTCTACGAAGTTGTATCAATTGTAACGTCCTTCGGTTTATATAATCGCAATTCATGAAACAGTCCGAATTATAAATAGACAACCTATGGGGGTTTCGAAAAAAGAATAAATTTTCTCTCTCGGCACCCATCCATCTCCTAAGTAGCCGGCGCAAGTTCGCACTAATCATACGTATCTTTCACTGTCCACGACACTGTCCCCAGTGTGGAGAGGGTATGAATACGATTACTCGATTCAGAGACGGAGGGGAACAGAGCTCCACACCTAGAGTTCATCCACACTATAGGGTTCATCCACACTCTAGGCAGCTATCCTCCCCCAACTACCACAAGTGTCCACACTTTTCGGGGTGACAACGCGGAATACCACATTTTATTTTTTACAAAGGTTAGTGATAATTCTACGTTTTTTCACTGTCCACCCGGGCCGTGGGGTTCGATAATTTTGTTTTACGGCGAAGGTAGTGTATATCATACGTATTTTTCCTGGTCTTCCGGCGGGGTTAATACACTACATATTCTGGCTTCCCACCTCATCTCTATTTTTTTTTTTGGGGCAGTCCTTTTTCGGTCAGTAAAGGTTAGTAGGTTCAGTAGAAAGGTTTTTCTTTTTTACCGGTTCTCTGCGGACGCTTACCCAAATTTAGTCGCTCTGCGGGACACTGTTGAATGGCGGTAGGCAGGCACTCGCGGTTAGTTCTTTGCCGTACGTCATAGACACGGCCCAAGTTTTGGTGGGGGCCAGCTCCACGAACTTCTCTTTAACCGAAGACCTTTTACTTTGTACAAACCCCTATGCATAAGTTGACGAATACCGCTGCTACTGACGTAAAGATGTTAGACTTCTTACCTCCTTTGCATACCTGGGTGTCACCAATTCGTTGCAACTGGAGTTGTCTAACCCGACACTAAGTTGAGACCACAGAAGTCTCTAGGGTGCGTTGGTAACATAGCCTTCTTCATCACGAGTTCTTTTGTGACACCTTTGGTCGCGCACATGTTTCTATACACGTTGTTTTCGTTTCCTTGCGTTTGTTTTCGCTCTAGTTTCCTTCTCAAAAGTGGCTAATGGGAGTTACACCCTCCTTCTTCTTACTTTATAGGGGGCGCGGTCTTCACTTTTTTTTTTTTACTCAGGGTGCCGACTTTCGTGACAGACCCTTTGATTTTCGCTGTAGACCCGCTATCCATAAGGCGCGTCGGCAAACGACTGCGTCCCCCATCCAAGGAGACGGCTGTTTGTGCTAACGGCACGGTAGACGAGAGACAAAGACACTACACATGTTATATGTTTTATTGCAAAATATATGACCTGAGAGAACAATTTTCCACTACTTCAAACATCGCATTCGGTCGGTAGTCACAAGATCAAAATTCCTAGCTTCCTAGGTTACATAAAAATTTACCTCGTCTTTATCTTGATCAGAGGGTCACGTTCATAGAACTTGTCTCTCACAAGTATAAACCTGAGCGTGAACCTGAAAAATTCTTTGGTAATAGGTCCTTTCGATAGTTAGGTAATTTAAGTTGAACGTTTGTAAAATTTGTTTAATGCTGAAAACGAAATTGACAGTTACGACGTTCAGGTATGGAGTGCATATCTAAGATAGGGTGGTAACTTATGACAAATGTTTGACCCAGCAAACGAACACTGGTGTGTGGACTTGGGTATCTTGTCGACAAAGTTCTCTCGATAGGTCACAAAACGTCTTTCGGTGGTCAGTATGGTGGGACAGGTAGGTACTATACACGAGGTAACGAGAAGACGTAATGTACATAAATAAAAACGACATACAGCATATCATATATTTACAGTACAAGACCATATACGACATACACTGCCCTGATATCCTACCCTGTTAATCGAGTCTCGATTTAGGCCGATAAAGTGACATTCGTAATATAACAAAATTCACAAGTAGTTACACCCGGATGCCTATCGGGACTTCTTTTAATTTGTAAGTTTATACAATAGCTACAGGGGTAAGGGTCAAACAAAACCCTTATTACGCTTACAAATGATACAAAAACCATCGAGAATTGTTTTGTCTTAAAAACATTTCTGACGCTGAGATTTTTCCGTTCAAACACTAAAATTGGTGACAAGCTACTTTGTTTAGTGGTAATATGTATAATGCTGGGAAAACCGGTATAAAAAATTGTGGTTAGAAAAAGAAAGAAAAAAAAAACCAACAATCCCGAAGTTCTATAAAACGTACAGTACGTATTTGGTGTCCACAGAAAAAAGGAACTTTGACTGCACGACGGGCAAAATGTTTTGTTCAATAAAAAGACGAAGAAGTTGGAGGACTTAAAAGGAGGCGCAGGGAGAAGGAAGTTCGTCGTGTGTTCTTAGTCCACCTAGACACTTTACTTTGTGGAGAAGGGTTTCGCCACTGAAGGGATAACTCTCGTAACGCAGATCCCGTCATCCCAGATTTGGTTAACCGGTCTATAATGATTGTACGTCTTTGCATACCATACAAACTTCCCTGATTGGTATATAGGTCAAAGTCGACCAGAAATTCACACTGTAACGCGAGACGATAGGGGCATCTTAGCACTGTTTTGTAATGAATAGAGAATTTAAACTGGGAAACTGACAGAACCAACTTTTTAATAATCTATTTTTTCTTATTGAAATTTTTTTTTCCTGGAGTTTGTCGCTCCTGTAAATATGACCACTTTTTTGAGATTGCTGCTACAAGTCTATTTTGCTTAGTTAGTTCTTAAGCTTCCTAGGTTACATAAAAAATTTACCTCGTCTTTATCTTGATCAGAGGGTCACGTTCATAAACTTATCCCTCACAGTAATAACCTTTGAGCGTGAACTGAAAAATTGTTTGTATAGGTCTTTCATTAGGGTTATGGTAATTTCATTGAACGTTTGTAAAATTTGTTTAATCTGGAAAAAGTAATTGACAGTTACGACGTTTCAGTATGGAGGTGACATACTAAGATAGGTGTGTACCTTAAACAAAATGTTTGACCAAAGCAAACGAACACGGTGGTGTGGACTTTGGGTATCTTGGTCGACAAGGTTCTACGATAGGTCCCCACAACGCTGTCTTCGGTGTCAGTATGGTGGTGATCATGGTAGGAACTTTTAGGTGTTAAGAATTCTACAAACTGTAAAAATACAGAAAATTTTCATACACAAAATCTTTTTTATTATTATATGTACCCGACCGGGGGGAGGGAATCCCCTTAAGTAGGTGTCTTTTGGTGGTGACCTGCCGTCGGTGATCCCGTCTTTGGTCTCCTCCCTGACACTTCAGGTGGTGTCTGCCTGATGGAAGAGCGCGGTTACAGGAGAGGTAATTTCGTCCGAGTAACACCTTATCGGGGGTTGACTCTATGCCCTAAACAGGGTGAGAGTTATCAAAATTTCCAGTTGAATTTCTGCCGGGTAACGTCGGTTTTGTCTGCACATAGTGGCGATTATTTTCGTGAAATTGTGTCCCCATAGTAGGAGAAACGTGAAATACATCGCGAAAATAGAATAGAACTAATATATAGTATCTGCGATGTAACATGACGGTAGCACCATTTACGAACATACGACGGAGTACGAGAAAAGACCGTATAGTACATAAGAAAAACGACATACCATATATATTTCAGTTACAAGATATACGACATACAACTGCCCTGATGTCTAACTGTAATCGAGGTTTCGATTTTAGCGCGAGTGAAATGTGAACATTCGTAATGATAAACAAAATTTTCACAGTAGTTTACACGGGATTGCCATCGGACTTCTTTTAATTGTAATTTATACAATAGCTACAGGGGTAAGGGTCAAACAAAACCACTTTTAACGCTACAAATGATACAAAACCATCGAGAATTTGTTTGTCTTTAAAAACATTCTGACGGCTGAGATTTTCCGTTCAAAACACTAAAATTGTGACAAAGCTACTTGTTATGTAATAATGTTATAATCCTGAAAAACGGTATAAAAATGTGTTATATGAACAATGGAAAAAGAAAAAAAAAACACGCAACATCCCGAGTTCTATAAAACGTACAGTACGTATTTGTGCCACAGTAGAAAAAGGACTTTGACTGCACGACGGACAATGTTTTGTTCAATAAAACGACCTATA
>NW_011335528.1:65439-84057 GCF_000735185.1 Notothenia coriiceps | reverse complement strand
AGAATTACAAGTAACAATGAGCTGTCATGTGGGTATATATTAATGCTGCGCATTATGGACACAAGCGATTTTCACCCATTTATTAATTATAGTTTTACATTTGATAACGCCAATGTGTTTAATACTGGCAACTTCTAATTGTGGGAAAAACGAAAACGTTCAGTAGAGACGTCCCATGGAACATTTTGCGAAACACAATAGCCAGCATGTTTAGTTCTGAGTGGGCGTTCGATTCCAGTTTTGGATAGTCTGGCGTGGTTTTGTTCCATTTCGAACAGCTGTTTGACGCTAGGCTAACCTTGGCGCACTGCCACTCCAACATCCAATCCCAGAGCTTCAAGATTAATCACGGGGACTGTAGTCCTAAACGATAGCTGGGGATTATGGGTAGTGTAGTGTCTTCGGCCATCCTAAACTCCTATTGGCCTACATCTGTTTCCGGTTATTTTTATTTTGAAATTCAGTTCTTGACGGACGTAAAAAAATCACAAGATTATGGAAATAAACCAATAAATAAAAACAAGGATAATTGTGTGTTATTGTTGAGTAAAAAACAGTGTGTTATTTTGGAAAGAATAACAAATGAGAAGGAAAAAAAGATTTACAAAAATGTATCCTGAGGCTCTCAGCCCCATTTATTTTCCTCACAGACGGCAACAAAAGTCAGAAATTATACGATTTAAAATAAAAGCAACAATTGTGGCTTGATATTGAGTAAGAACATGTTTTTATGAACCCAACAGCTTCCGGTCTTCCTATAACACGTAATGCCGTGAGACTACCAATAGAAATACATTGCTTTTAAAATCGTGCTGTGCAACACGAAAAAAAGGGGAAAATCGTGTTGGTGAACACGAATCAATAGATTAAAAATCGTGTTGGTGAACACGAAATGCCATGAGACTGGGTTGTAGGAGCAGACCTGCAAGTGTAAAAAAGTGTTCACACCACTTTTTCACCCACTCATTGAGGCGGATAATTATCTAAAATATGTATGAAATAGCTGCCCTTGTGGTTGGCTTTTGATTTATAGTCAATTCAAAAACCACATGTGAAATCACTTTTCCTCTCCATCGATCCTCTGTCAAAGATGGTCCTCTGTTGTCATTGAAAACATGTTAGCATGCTGATGTTAGCATTTAGCTAATGTGTCCACTAGCATGGGTGTAGACTCTTGTTACATGCTGCAAAGCAAGCACAACTGCTGAGTCAAAATGTATACAGATCTGGACTGCATAAATGCCCAAAATTAGATCACATTAATGACTTCTCAGTATGTCTTTTTCTTTTGCACTCCTTTTGCTAATGCATATGTTTTATGCTTCAAATGTCCTGTTAAACCAGACACATAACAGTAAGTAACTAGAAATCTGTACTTGTACCTTCTCCCCGACCCTCCACTCCTTCTTGTTATATATTCCAGCCCTATCCATCCCAATAAATCATTTTAAGTGTGTAAGAATGTCTCATCTTCACGGCAGACAGATATAGTCTGTGCCACCCCCCCTCCGTGTAATCCCTCCAGTGAATGGAAAAGCTCTAATCCTGCCATTGTGCCACATGACTTGCAGAGGGAATTGTCCACACCATCACATGCCCAGCCCTGTTTTTCTTATCAAGTAGTTGCATTGTGTGAAAGGGTGTCATACCTGTTATATTCTTCATATGTGTCCTCAATGAACACTCAGCTGATCAAAACTTGGATTTTGTCCAAGCTCATTAGATGATTCAATTTCTTCCCCAAATTGGTGAATACGAAGGCGAAAAACGGACTCTGTTCTTCACATCGATCATCCTGAAGTACCACAGGGTACAGATGTGCCACGCTGTCAAATCTCTAGCATGACAGGAATGGTAATGCACTGTTGCAGTATGTATGCTAGACCATTGACGAGGGATGAGAATGACAGACAGGCCCATGATTTGTTTGGTTTGAGTAGCCTTTCAGACCAAGTTTTACAAAGACTTGCTGTTTTGTCCTCCACATGGTGATTCATACTGTAACTTCAGCAGAGGTGGATCAAGTACTCAGACCCTGCACTTAAGTAAAGTAAAAATTCCATTGTCTATTATTAGTAAACATTCTGAATTCACAATTTTACTTGACACAAACGTACAAACGTATCAGTATCAAAATGTAAAATGTGCACAATGGCCCCTTTCACTAACACAAAGTATGTTAAGCCAAATATACTTAAAGTATCAAAATGCACAATGGCTCTTTCACAGTATTTTAATAGTAGATAATATTATATGATCCTGTTTTTATGAGATGTATACACGTTTTAATCTTATTGTTTGTCAATGTGGAGCCAATTTTAGAGACTTTTTAAAATATAAAATTGAAAAGTAGCTGTATAGGTAATAATCATATAAGCATTTATGTGTATTATGTATAATAAGTAACTAGTGTTAAATAAATGTCAGGGAGTAAAAAGTACAATATTGCCCCTGAATTGAAGTGGAGTAGAAGTATAAAGTAGCATGAAATGGAAACATTCAAGTAAAGTAAAAGGATGTCAAAATACTACTTAAGAATGGTACCTGAGTAAATATACTAAGTCAACAAGTAAGCACTGAACTACTGGCAGTAAATGGTACATACTGTCAGTGCTGTTAGGGAGTGTCCTGTCCAGTTGCTTTTCCATGAGTTCAGAAACAGCACAGACAGAAACTGCATGGTGCTCACTTTGCATTTGCACTGGTGTTTTGACAATGTGGGAATGCATGTTGTTTTTTACTAAAATGACTCTTAGGCAATTTGCAATGTATATATGTATTTCACAGAGGCTTATGCTTTTCTGGAGTTGAAATTTCCCCAAAAAAGAGACAATTCAGATTGTAAAACTGTAATGCTCTGGTGAGATTTTCAAACACCAAAATGTGCATTTCTTCAGGTGTGTGGCTCTTCTGAAAACTGAAATTCCCATAAGAGCTGAGGTAAATTATGGACCAGGCTGTTGTTATTGTACCTGATGCTGTTTTCCGGTTGCCTTCAGTATAGTGCTTACTCTGAAGGGATCTTAAGTGTTCTATAGTATCAGCTGCTAGATGTAGCAAATCTAAT
Organism: Notothenia coriiceps; assembly: GCF_000735185.1. Taxonomy (NCBI): domain Eukaryota; kingdom Metazoa; phylum Chordata; class Actinopteri; order Perciformes; family Nototheniidae; genus Notothenia; species Notothenia coriiceps. Next base: position 80,990 of record NW_011335528.1, on the reverse strand, counting down.
AAACACTTAACAGCCTAAACAACATTTAGGTTGGATTTGGCATTATGAGCTGTATGGATCCAAGGCTGTGTAAAGTCCTTGCTTTGCAAATGATTTAGTAAAGCCATGAATGTCCTCCGTTACCTTACACACACTGTTTGAATTCACGGTACTCAGTGTGAGCTGGGCTGAGTGCAGTGTGCACTGCTCGGGGCTACCAGATGGAGAAAGTCCCCTACCAGTCTGCCTGCTAATGAGTGCAGAGTAGCCAGAAGACACTGGCAGATGCTACAGTATGTTCAAGGAGCATTTCCCTAAAATCTCTTTTTGGGGATACACTTCATTTTAACCTCCTCGCATTGCCATACTGTTACACAGGAAGCTGCAATGGTTTGTGGGAATTGATAATAAATAACATAATGAGATATTCAGCGAGGCAAAAATCACTTTTGTAGATTTCAATCTGCGATGCATCACCCACCACGTTAACATTTTAATATTCCATACACAAAACCTATAGCATATCCCTTTACATCACAAACTCATCTTTTTGTACTATCTGTAATTTGCCAAACTGCCCTGTTCCCTCCTTCAGGATGGAGTCGGTTGGTCCCCCCCCTCCCCTGGCCCTCCCCGCTGCGAGATTTAATCTGGCATGTCGCCCCTGCTCATAAATCATTCGCTTTATCATTTCTGCAGCCTCATTAAAACTCCTCTAAATGGAAATGGACCACCATCGTCAATGGGGCTTACTTTACGAGTATAACCATATAAATCAAGTTTGTTTAAACACAGAGCGTCATAGCGCGGCGTAAAGTTCTGCAGCCTACAGATGATCAGAAAACAAACACACACATTCACACACACACATACTGTAGGAGGAGACAGTCATTTCAAACCTGACTGGCTTCCCTCTGGCATGTGTCTGGCAAAAGCGATGTATCTACTGGGTGTGTGTGTGTGTGTGTGTGTGTGTGTGTGTGTGTGTGTGTGTGTGTGTGTGTGTGTGTGTGTGTGTGTGTGTGTGTGTGTGTGTGTGTGTGTGTGTGGCATGAGGCGGGGCAGGGTGTGTGGTGGAGGGGGGTTATATAAATGATTAATATGCTCGATTATAACGTTGAAAGTGTGCTTTAAGTAATATTCTTCATGGCCACTTCTCCTTGATTCCCCCTCATTTCAATGGAAATGCATCTCTTATCGCTTATCGTTGTTTCCGAGCAATACGTGTGACCTATGTGGACCTTTCCTAACAAAATAAAACTAATCAGCCATGTCGTACAGTACAGTACGTAACTCTGTTGTGATTCGACAGGTTCTCCTTTGATATTGAATGACTTTCCCAGTGGGTGGAGAGCAAAGAAACAGCTGTCTCTGCATAGAAATATACATTTTACACACATAGAATGAGAGATGGCAAGTTCACCGCGTGAGCCTCCAAGCACAAAGGAACCAATCAGTTAAAATGAGCGAATAATTCAGAGCTGCCATATGAGAAGAAAGACCTCCCAAAAGGGGGAAATAATTCACGACTTGACCATTTATCACGGAGCTGAATGTTAAAGTGGTCAGAGCGCCTCAGCCGCTGAATCCCACCCCCTAAGTGTGCTCTATGTGGAACAAAAGAGCCACTTTCATTACGGAGAGAGTCTCTTTATTAGTACAAGGGGCTTCCTCTCTGCTCACTGCCCTCCATCCTCCAGTTCATTAAGAGCCGGGTGATGATGAAATGAGCGATCTGGGCGGGGACGTGGCCCGGCCTGGAGCAGTGCAGCCAGAGAGGCTGAAGCTTTCTGAGGCTAATGGGGCCAGTGTGGGAGGGGGGGTGCTTCATTACGACGATTGAAGCAGATGGCGGTAAGGCCGAGGAATGTGAAGGCAGGTTGTGTGCTTTGAAGTGAACCATTATGAGCACAGCTTGATTGGAAAGGGCCACTTGTAGCTCCCAGAGCCAAGGAAGGTATGATGGTGGTTTGGGCGATTTGTTTGTTTGCCTCAGTGACTTATACGGAAAACTACTGGCCGAATTTTCAAGAAATTTGGTGGAAGGCAGTAACATGGGCCAAAAAGGATCCTGTGATTTATTCCCATTAAGATTTGTTTGGGCCACCTGTGCCTTTATTGACAGTGTTGAGAAGAAGAGACAGAGGAGATGACACGGGCAATTGGATTCAAATCTGAGTCCTACTAAGTGAGCTATAATTTCGCCTGATCCCATTCAATTTAGGGGAAGTTTCGGGGCGGGTAGGTACACAAAATGTTTTACCAATTTTGTTAGCATTACCAGATAAGGAATTTAGCCATGCTGAAGTCTGTCCGATTCCTCTACTGGTTGTCTAATTTGTCTTATTTTCCCCCCATCGTCTTTAGAAAGAGCTAGACGCTATCAATTAGAGCTCTCTCATTATTGGATGCTATGATTGGTTGGATAGATTCCCAATTTGAACAACTTGAAAAGGTAGTTATTCCTATTATCTCGTCTACAGCATGCAATACCTCACACCCAAACTCCTATTTGCCTAAATCAAGATCAACCTTTTGGTTTCTCACAAATGAATAATACAAACATTACAGTGGACTTTTCTGAAATCATCCTGATGGATTTCACATACTGTAGAGATGAATCACTTCAGATCAAATAAGAAGAACAAATGCCGCTTTGATATAGCTTTCAGAAGACTGGACCACCAGAAATCAAAAAGATTTCATAAACCCCTCATTAAAATCAGTGAGTCACCCAGCCTCAAGACCCCCCTGTCTGCTGAAGTGTGGCTTTCCGCTGCTGCTGCTCCGCTGTGCTTTAAAGATAACAAAGAAAATGCCAGTGTAGCCAAACTGGCAAAAACGACACTCAGGAGATCATTTCTTGTTTATGATCAGCAATTCCCTTCCCCTGAAGTACTTCTCGCATGTAGCCTTTACTCGGTTCAATTACAGTAGTGGCCCTCTGAGCGGCTGGCAGCGCTCTTTCAGGGAAGGAGCCGGTGGAAGGAGGTCAAGCGGGGATAACCTCGTTCGGCTGCCAAATTCCACTTTGCGAATGTGTTCCTCATCATTCACGCAGTAGTCAGAGAGCACTACAGTATATTGTGGCAGTGACGTTGACAGGTCAGACAGCCCGGCACACTAATTCAGCCCCGTGCCTTTTAGTGCTCCTCCGTGGCTCCGGTGAGTGACAGATTGATCGGCTGACTGATGGATGTCATATCCGCACTGTACGTTGTTTATGACTCGTATTAGACGGAGACGTGCTTTGTGACAGCTACGAATATCGCTTGATATCCATCACCTGCAAATGAGCACTTCATTGAGCTTGCACACATTAAATAAGAACTACTTCATCTGTGCTCTGATCAATCTGACCAAACGGAGATGCTTCACTTTCTTAATTGCCTCAGCACTTCGCATACTTATTTACATATTCCTGAAGGATATTTCTTCACCCACTGCAGAGAGGTAAGTTAATGGCACTAACAGGTTTTGAATATATTGCTGCTGCAGGTGTTTAGAGTAAAGACCCGCTGGCAAAGAATAACTCCAATCTATAAAATATACGATGGGGTGAACTGCATTTTATCACACTGTTGAAAGCTACAGTATATTTGAGATTCATGCAGATAACTGAGAGAGTTTTTTCTTACTGTTTCTCTCTCAAGAGTTTCAAGTATATGTGATATTTATGTTTATGGAAAGGACTAGTACACAACAGCTTCTGCATGACAATAATATATAATACACACACAAATGCATTTATCAATGCTCCACTGCACATGCATGTTTACAGGCTTGAATATGTATGTATCACATGGGAGATGTAAAGTACAATGACAGTGAATAAAAACAATTCCCCTTTCATTTCCTTTTTTAAATTGTAGTATAAAAGAAACAAATATTCCTACTAGAATTTTGTCATGAATTTCTTTCAAATGTGAACTCCATTCCCTGTGGGTGGACCAAGATCGTCCCAAAAAATATTTCAAGGACACCATTTGTATACAATTATTGGAGAGATAACCTTAACATTTGGGACAGATGTTTATGGAGCCAAAAGGAATTCTCATTCTGAAGGAGGAATGCTAAGGTTTTGCTAATCCGTTAACTTTTCATTTAGCGCCACCAGTCTTTTCACTTTTTCAATCATTTACAGCTTCTTTATGAATTGGCAGAATATGTTGCACATTCATGTTCCCTGAATTATTTTCTTAATTACTTAATTCTTTAATCTCTTGACCTTTGCTCTACTGCCACCATGAGGTTACCATTTGGAGTTCTGCGAGAAACCGGTGGATGGGTTGCCATGTTATTTGGTAAATACATTCAAATCACTCTTAGAATGAATTTTGCAATAACTTGAGGTCCCCTGATTTTTCATCTGACCAAAGACCCAACTCTGCAAAATGTAGACACAAAATCATTTACCTTTACACCCCTGGCCCATTGGGCATCATAACACTTTTCAGGTCCCCCAGATCCCCCTCTTCACTCCATTGGCCCAATTTTGCACGCAGTTATTGTGGTATCATATCACGATGGTAACACGTTTTGTCTACATTTTCCTTTTTTTTTACTTGACTTGACTCTGACCCAATTTACATAATTACAGACAATTTGCCCATTTTGCAGATCTTCCTCTGGACACTGTGTATGTAACGTTCCTCTTTAGTTAGAAAGAACACACACACCTGAAAATAATCCTCAATTAAGTCAGATTAACGTAAAACATTCATGGCACCCAATGAATTGAAAACAGTGAAATTTGACTGTGTCCCTTCCTACTAGAAAGTCCTCACAATACCCCAACAAGCATCAAAGTGCCGAGCTATGCACATCTGGCAAATGTTGTGACAGTTTTCCTCTGAAATGAAATTGACTGCAGCTTGCATCTCTTCCCTCACTGAGTAAATGGAAATGACTGACTATGAAATCCATTTAAGCTTTTTGGCACTTTAATGAAACTGGATGTGATTACTCAGCATCTTTATGAATAAATATCTCCAGTAACTTCTCTTGCTTCTTGTATTGTAAACGAAACTCAGCACCCTATGTTAGTCCTCCTTCTCTCAAGTCCTTTTTGCCTCTCTCCTGCCTGTGTCAGTCCTTTCAGCGAGGTCCCTGTATGTTCACATGTCACTACACTTATGGCTCGGCTGCGCAGTGTGAAACTCTCTTCACTGACCCTATTAGCCAGGTTCATCTTACACACCCTCTCCATCCCTCTTTTTTTGTTCGTCCCTCGCTTCCTGGGCGCCATCATCAGTAGCCTATGTGTCACTTCAAGAACAATTCCCACCCTCTCATTTTTCACTGTCGCCCACCGTCTGTGTGCATCCATCACTGTCTGCTGCCCTCCGTCTATCTTCGGCCCTCCGTCTGTCTCCGAATGCACCGCCATCCTCCTTTTGGACGAACAGAATCTGTGTGCCATGTCCATTGTGCTCTGACATTCCTCTTTCCCTGGCCAAACAAAGAAAAACATTTAGTAGTTAATGCTTCAGTCCTTTCTGTCTTTCTCACTTTCTACACACACACAAACCACGGTGTGTGTGTGTGTGTGTGTGTGTGTGTGTGTGTGTGTGTGTGTGTGTGTGTGTGTGTGTGTGTGTGTGTGTGTGTGTGTGTGTGTGTGTGTGTGTGTGTGTGAGAGTGAGGGGAGGCTGGAGCCGTGCTCTGTGGCTGTATCAGCTCGCAGCAGGCAGGTCTTTGTCAGCCCAGCGTCTAATAGGAATAACCTGGGAGACATGAAGACAATGGGGAAGAGAGAAAAAGGATAGAAAGAGACTGAGAGAAGGAGAGAAGGAGAGAAGGAGAGAAAGAGAGGATGTTTCAAGCTTGCAGTGAAGCAGGAGAAAGTGTTTACATATTTGGCCTCAAAGTGAACCAGTGAAAAACATTTTCATGGCTTTATTTTTGACATAGGGCAGGTCCATTTTAGCTGAACCAAAACAGGTCATGGAAATACCTGATTGGCCATGGAGCTATTTCCTTTTTAAGAGGCCCTATTATGCTTTTTGCTGTTTTCCCCTTTCTGTAGTGTGTAGCGGTTTTGCTGCATGTAAATGGTCTGCAAAGGATAACATACACAACAGAGCCATCCAGCCAACTAATCCGAGAAGACTGGGCTCTGGTTTCAGACAGAGGGTGAAAAGAGGAGCTGCAGCACAGACAGTGTGAGAAAAATGAAGACCTATTTGAACATTAAAGAATGTAAGCATGTCACAGTAGAGGCTCAGAATACAAATATGAACTGAGCGTAATATAGCCCCTTTAATCAGGATCAGAAGGACATCCATGGCCTTATCAATAAGTGATAGTGATTCAAGGCTAAATGTATTTGCTGACCAAACAAGTATTTGACCGAGTTTTGATACCTTCATTCTCTTTCATCAGCTGTGAAACAATTTATAATAAATAAAGTTTCTTTCCCTGATCGTTATAATCATCACGATAATGATATCAGTTGGTGGTCTTCCTCTAATGAACACAGTCTTATTTCTCCAGCAAGCCTTTGATAGACGACTCTGTTCAGTTGGAACCCATTACGACAAGATAACATTTCATATTCAAACAGCTTTGGAAGATATTTTGAGCTCATAAGGAATAATTTATAAAGTCTTGCAACCCTTAATCCTGCTGCTGTCATTTAAAAAATCCATCCAAAATGTTTCCAGGTATATTTTTCTGAAACGACTCCCCGAGATGAGTTGCCAAAACATTTCCATATGAATATTACTACTAGTACGGCTGTGCGATTCAACTCAAGTTCAATGAAGGATGAACAACAGGGTGTTAAAGAGTGTAGGTGTGTGAAAGTGACCTGTTGCATCAGAGGCCGGACCGCGGGGGCGTGTGGAGAGGAAGCCGTTGGATTAGAGGCCAGCGTTCAGCTCACACTCTGAAGTGAGCATCGCTGCTGCTCCCCAGTGGGCGGGCTTCCTTTAGTGCCCTAATGCTCCTCCCTACTATACACACACACACACACACACACACACACACACACACACACACACACACACACACACACACACACACACACACAAGGGAGGAGAGAAGTGGGGAAAGGAATAGAAGATGAAAGCCAGTCAGTAATATCAAGACTCAAATCATGTTCAATCTCTCCCAGGAAGCCATCCGAGACATGCCATCAGACTCCAGATGTTCCAATGTGCCTCAGCTCAGCTCTTTGGTTGATTTCACACAGACTAAAACATGTTTTCTTTATATCTGCCTTAACAGGGCTTGCCTGCACAAGATCCGATTTGCTCTATAGTCAAACAGTCGTGACTAGATAAGTGTCACTAAGGCCTGTGAGCCAGGTTTGCTGTCCCTGTGCGAGAACAGATGTAGACAAATAGAAAAACGTATGAGCCGAGCAGCCGGACAAACACAAACATGTCTCTCCGCCCTGTGCCTCAACACGCGAATCCCAGAGCCTTGAGAGAAACACTGGTGCTTAGTGGTCCATTTCATCGAGAGAGGCACTAGAGTGACAGGTGAGGAGGATGATGGGGAGGCTCTTGCCAGAAGGAGGTGGGATGTGTAGATGTACTCAATTTACTGTTGTGCCACCGGTCGAACACAGAGAGGAAATGGCAAATGGATACTGAGAGGCTTCTCTTCCAGCTGCGAGAGACAGACTTTTAATGTGTGTGTGTGTGTGTGTGTCATGCAAAGGGTGTTGCTTTTCAGTGGTGTACATCTCTCAAATGAGACAGGTTTAAGGAAATCAGTCAAATGTATGCACTGTTGCATATGTTTTCTTTATATCTGCCTTAACAGGGCTTGCCTGCACAAGATCCGATCTGCTGTACAGTCAGACGGACACTTATTTTCTTATTTCACTTGTGTTTTAATACTTTCACTTTTAATTGTATTTTATGCATGGTTTTAACTAACAGAACCAGAGTCACCATTTTAGATCCCCCCTCATTTAAGGTCCTTTTATTGATTCCATCGTGACAAGCTCCATACACGCAAACACACACACCTGCACACGCACGGACACCTATACACACCTGCACACATCCACATTTGACAGTCCCATCAGTGCCAACAAGGATGAGGTGACCTCTCTCTCGTCACAAAGCGCTACGAAGCTTGTCATTGTGCAATTTCACAATAACGCTTCACGTGGACACACAGACAACACCTCCACCACTCTTCCTGCGTTATGAATATTCATCAAACAGCGGAAGGTGATGTCAGTCCTTTCTTTATTCGCAGCAGCCGCAGTAGTTTTCCTGAGTGCTTTCTTGGAGTGCCGGAACTTCAATGACATTGCAGATCAAGAGTCGGAGTGTCAGAAACCAGAAGCAGAAGCAGCTTAGGGGTTTTCTCTCAATCAATCGCTGCTGTTTCATCTCAGATGATCTGTGCACACTTTGAGCTTTTAGAAGTGCTTCATGCAGCTTTGATGAAGACTAGGGGCGGAATTTGCAAATGCAGATTTTTGTTTGGATTTCAGAACATCTCGAGCGCTGGGTGTGCGCAGAACATCGTTTGGCCAACTGAGCGTCCCGGAAAGTGAGAGGTTTTCATTATTGGGCTATGGATCAGAGAGTTCAGAACTTACACGCCCACAGAGAGTTTCCTTAGCTGCTTTCCCCCCCTGCTCTTTTAATCATAATTTAAAAGGACTTAATTTGAGCATGCTACAAAGTCCTGCAAAAATGAATTAAAATTAAATGGTGAATGAAAGTGAGTGAAAATCTCTGCATATAGACAGTATATCCACTTATCTTGTCTTATGGACAAATCAATAAAAAGTTTCAAATACCCCCAATTCCAAAGACAACACATAAAAAGGAATAGTTACCCATTTGTTCTTCCCAATGCACAGCAGGTACCTTCACTTCACAAAGTAAATATTAACTCTTGCACATTAAAGTACTGATTATGGTGGTGATTAATAGGTGCTGCAGCAGGACTCAGAAAGCTTTGTCCCAATGAGGCCAGCAACAACCTCTCATAAAAACAGCCACGCAATTGTGCTCTGATGCAAAACGTGGCCAATTAAATGGCCTTCTCCCTCTCTACTGAAACAGTTCCTCCAAATCAAATCACTCACCCCGGGATAACTTGAGATCAGGCGCCTGTGACACTCATTTCAACACAAACAGCTTCCACTACACTTCTATCAAGTAGGGTTAGTTAAAAGCAGAAGTGCTGACCGCGGTGCTGAATCCATGGCTGTCTCATTCAGGGCTTGATTCATGGCGGTCATTATTGTGGAAGACGTCCTGATTGCCTGCAGGAACAGACTGAACAGCCATGACCCGCAGACCTGCCCTAAATCTCACTGGCTCATAGGCGAACGCTTAAAGACTGCAAGATGGGATCGGAGAGCCATTTAAAAAAAGGAGATAAGATGCTCTTGTGGTCAAGGAGAGAGAGTTAATGTCATTAATGAGCCTGTAATTCCTCAGACTCAGTCAAGCACAGAGGTGGAGAGGCAGGAGAAAGGGCGGGGTGAGCGAGGAAGCAGATGACTGTAATTGCATCCCTGACCCGACTTCTTTTATCTGTTCCTAAAAAAGAGCTGGAAATGGTCTCTTGGCTTAAGAGAGAAGTCAAGTCTGCCTTGAATGATTTACAATCTGCTGGCCTTCCCCTTCATTCAGCTGGTCAGTCAGGAGCAGGTGCAGGAAGGCTTACACAAGCACAGTTACAAACAAACACTGTACGCTCACTCTTTAGCAGAATGAGAGTTCATTCTGCATGACAATATTATTTGAGCAATTGCTTATTAATAATCCCCCGAATCTTTAATCAAGCTCCACAGCACATGTTGGTTGTTTGCCAGCCATTCTGCTATGTTGCTGAAAAACAACGTGGTTGGCAGAAGAATGAATATTTGCAATCCAAAATGGTTCAAAATGTTGTTGCTCTCTGATCTGTAGCTGTTTAATAAAAGCAATCAGCTACTTAAAGCAGTACGTTACAGTGATTTGACAACATCTAAGGGTTACGCCTCGTTTCAGCCTCCTAGGCCTCTCTTGGCTAATTGGATAAGCAAGTAATGCTCGGTGGATTGTAGCCAGTGTTGGGTGTAACGCGTTACAAAAGTAACGGAGTTACAGTAATATATTGCTTTTTGCTGAAACGAAGTAATGTAACGCATTACTAATGAAATGTGGGTAATATATTACCCGTTACAATGCTCAGTAACGCAGTTACAACACATTTTAACCTTAAATTAAATGGTGTTTTGTTTTTTAAGAATGTACTAACATAGCTAGACATTCCGACACCGGACAAATTGTGCGGGTAGATTAGTAAACCTGGTGTTACCCTTCAGGCTTCGCGTCGAGATCTTCGGGGAAGTTGAACGTTATGCAACCATTCCAAAAAGAGAACGTAGCGAAAAATACAAACAACAAATTGTGTCAGGTGGGCGCGACCTGCTCCGCTGCGCGTGCATCATTTCCAAAGTGCTTCCACAGCAGTGACACACATCTGATCTGTGGATAATCATTTATACGAAAATGGTTAAAGCAACCATCACTAAACGCCAGCAACACTGCATCTACTGCAGACAGTAGCAACAGGTCAGATGGGGACATCACGTTACCCTCCGTTGTGGACACTAGCTTACTCCCGCCTGACTCGCCGGCCCCGGAGCAACAGTCTTCGTCGCCCGAAACTACGCCACCCCTCTGCGGCCCGCAGGTGCAAGGTATATCTAAACAACTACCCGCCTGTACAGTGGGGTAAGGCGGTCATTTTGCAGCTTGTGGTATAAAAATAGACAATGGCTAGAATATTCATGTGAAAATAGTACCATATTCTGACATGCCTGTAGAAATGTTGGGTCAAAAATAATGCATACAATAGCACAGATGCCTTCACCACGAATGGCTACAAAAATATCTCATATCCCAAGCTTATTATCAACGAGCTGATGTTGCAGCTGAAATGTTCTCCAGGTCACAAAGTCAACCTCACATGATGATGTGATACCAGTTTTCAAGCACAGTAAATATTCTCTTCCCAGCGTATATGATGGGACCAAGGTGATGATGTAGTAGGCTACATGGTTTTAATAATACTTTTTCCTTTCAATGTTTGCCATTTCAAACCATGAGCATGGTTTAAATAACATTTGCCTTGATTTACAATATGTTAACCTTCATTATAGTCCTTAACAGCGGTCTGTACTGCTGTATTAACAACGTGTCACATGTTAAGAATTTACAATCAGATTGGAGTATTCAACTAAGCCGTGTAATACAAGTTGTTAGTAGCCTTAAGGGTCTACACAGTTGTTATGCTATACCACATTGCCCTTCACTGGATGCATAATGAGCTGCACTAAACTACATTTTAGCATTTAAAATACCTAACTATTCTTTTGCGGTTATTTTGGTGAAAGTAACTAAAAAGTAACTAAAGTAGTGTAACTCATTACATTTCAGAGACAGTAATATTGTAATGTAACTTATTACTTTCAAAAGAGAGTAATAAGTAATATGTAATATATTACATTTTGGAAGTAACTTGCCCAACACTGATTGTAGCTATAAAAAGGGAGAGACAGATTGAGCACATAGACCATCTTTTACAATTCTGATTGCAAAAGGCTCTCTAGCCAACAAAGCATCCCAAGACATGAGAAGTGTGGAGGTGTTGAAGAGACAAAACAAAAGCAAGTAGTGCAGGAAGAATGCCAGCTGTAGGAAGAAAGACCGCCCTATACACAACGCTTTCAAGAAGGATGGGGTTTTCCCTTTCCTGTAGTGTGTTATGTAGTTTGTATGTAAATGCTCTGCAAAGGCTACAATCCCAAAGTTTCTCCCCACACGCAGGGGGGGGGGGGGACCGGCCTGAAACGCCTCCATTGGACCCCTTTGTTTACTTCCTTAAAATAGTGACATCACACTGTAACACTCCGGCTTTTATTGGGTAGTGATCCAACACATAGTAAGTGATAGGCAAAAGGGTGGGACATCACTGAAGTGTTGACCAATCACAACAGAACCGGCCAGCTAACCAATCAGAGCAGACTGGGCTCTAGTTTCACAGAGAGGGTGAAAAGCTTTATTTTTCAGCAGTATGAGAAAAAGAAGAACTTTTTGAACATTAAAGCATGTAAACATGTCAAAGTAGAGGCACAAACACAAATATAAAACCTGAGAATGAGCGTAATATGGCCTCTTTAACATTTCGACAAATTGAAAGCTTGCCAAACCAGCTTTTCCAAGATGCTGTTCAACTCAGTGCAGTTGCAATTCAGGGTTGTACAAACGGTCAAGTGAATGGTTGGTTACCAATGCACACAAAGATTAACATTGTGTAGTAGCCACAGGATTTAACTAACTAATCAATAAACAGCCAAATAGCACATAGCTGGCCATCAAAACAAACTGCACTATAATCTAACACTGCCTGGCTCTGCGTTTGTATAAACCAACAAGTGTGAGCTGTTCCACTTTTCAACAAATCATGCTGACAGGTAAAAATACTCTGAATTACTGAAGCATCAAACACGAGCAAACATTTGTTCAGCACATTGACAGGGAAATTAACTTGTTGTTTCATTCTTGGTCAGTTTAAAAGCTTTACCATCCATTTCCTGCCATAAGAAACTTTGAGTCAGTGAGGCGCTGCCAGTTTAGATTGTATACAGAAGCGTGTCTTCCCACAAAGCCACAGATGAACTCTGAATCTGCAGCGCTGTAATGGGATTATGAGCAGGAACTCAATCATCCAGCTGCTTCACGGAACGCCTCAACAGTGTGTGCCAATCTTCAATATAACGTGTTTCCCTTTCACTCACAGGTTTAATCACACCTTCCCCGGCCGTCACAGCTCAGAATGTCTCCTCTCCCAGGGCCTGAGTCCCAATCCTATCAAGCTGAAACAGGAACAAAGACCACTGTCCCCCTGCTTCCTCCTCCCCTCAGCAATCTCTGAAAAAACCCCTCCTGGTCCTCACCTCTCAGCGACCTGCCAGAGCTCATAATCCAAACTCATTTAGAAATGCAGAAAAAGTCCCGGTAAGCTCCAATGTCGCGTCAGGAAATATTGGTGCGTGTAAAATATTCATGCCGAGGTGTTCTAGTCACTGTTTCATTGTCTGTATCAGGCAGTGGATATTAGCAAGTGTTCTTGGAGACCTAACTCTTTTATAATCCTCTGTGGCCGTAGTGCTTGGTCAGATAGAGTTCTTGATTTGTGACTGCGAGTAATAATGGCTGAGCTTCATGCCTCAGCAATTTCAAATTAAATGCATAACTAAATGTCTGAATTGTCTCAAACAGCCAAGGACTAATGCCCCTTTTCTGCAATGTACTGTACATAGGATTTTACATTTTGTATCGACTAAAAATGAACATAAGGACCATAACAGAGGCTATGTGCTGATCTTTGAATAACCAACTCATAATTTCATCATGGTGGCAGCAGACTTAGCAAGAAATCCAAGTATTTTTTCTTCCAGTTGTATCCTGCAGCGCTTCTAGTATATTGATTGTATTCTCAGGCCGCATGGCAACACTTTAAGGTATACAATTTAAATTCCAATCCACATATATATCATCAACATATGACAAAGAAACTATACATAGAAAATAGTTTTTGCTACAGTAAATATAGCCGGTGCAACCACATTGTAGGAGCCATATGTTAAAATGTATAGTTTGATATATTTGAATATTATAATCCTTTGTTGTTAGTACTATTATATCATTTATTTGAACCAGCCGTGTGGAATTGACATAGTTTGTGATTACGAGACGTTATAGCCGACGGCAGCTGCTGGTGATTGGCGTGGGTGAGAAGGAGAAAGAAGCACAGAGCAACATCGTTTTTTGACCTGTGAAAATATGTGTTTGTATTTGAAACCTTTTGTTTTAAGTAAAGAGTCAAACAAACTATCTTGAGACACATTTGTCCGAGTCAAGCTTATTGTATACCTGTGAATCGAATTTTGGATCAGATGGAACTACACACATACTGTATATGTCACATGAAACTTGAGCTTCCTTAACCAACAGTTGTATTGCTATATGAGAGTAAAACAGCAACATGAAAACTGTAGAAAAGGGTTTGATAATGTTTCCTGATAATTATAATTGATTGAATGTCACTCAAATAAAACAAACCTATAGCTAAAGTACAGGGTATTTTAGTATGTACAGTATGTGTTGTGTTATTTTTGCAGCAGGGAATAAGTATTTTGAAGTCAACAATTTTGAGTCTTGACTCAAAAAATATGTGACTCAAGTCCAAGATTAATTTGAAGTGAGTCTACGACCTTCCTGCTTTAAAGAAATGTAACGTTTAGTTGATAGCTTTTATGGATAGCTGGTGCCACCAATCCTGGTTGTTAACTCAAGCTTGGCATGCTAACTCGCTAGCTAGTCAGTCACTTAATGCTCCACAGATAGCTTTATGGATAGCTGGTGCAACCCAATCCTGGTTGTTAACTGCAAGCTGGCATGCTAACTCGCTAGCTAGTCAGTCACTAATGCTCCCAGAGCTTATTTTATCACACACACACACACACACACTGTGATAAACAACATCTCCCTCCGGGTTGAAGCTCACAGGAGCTGGAATGTCCATAAAGACATCAGATTTATTGCAGATTTTCCACTTGATCTGCGTTTAATGTAGAAGACTGTAAAGTATCAGTGAGGCCAATTTCCTGGAGCAAATTACTCGCTTGGGCTGAGTCCTTTATGTGTTTGCTGAGTGCTGACTTTAAACACCATTAACATTTGGTTCTGCCCAGGACTTTGAGAAATCCCTGAGAGCTCCTCAGCCCCAGCGTGTAGACCGGTGACAATGCAGCAGGTTGTTTTGGCTTGGAATGATTAAAGTACATGAGTTTAGGTGGGTGTTTTCCTCAGTCTCCTCTACTCAAGAAAATCAACATTTCCAGAGATGGAAGGACGAGAGAGAGAGAGAGAGAGAGAGAGAGAGAGAGAGAGAGAGAGAGAGAGAGAGAGAGAGAGAGAGAGAGATTACCTCAGCGCTTTTGAAATGCTAGGAAGTTAAAATGGAATGTTCAATGACGCCAAAATTATATATATAACTTTTAAAGGGGTTGACTTTAAGTGGTTTGTGTAATGTATTTAGGTGACAAAAATCATGGATGTTTGCTTATGCTGAACTTGTATTGCAGTACATTTTAAAAGTGTGACTGGGCAGAAATGTAAGAGACACAGTTCCTCTCTGTCAGTGCCAATATATTGATCCTACAGCATGCAGGTCCTGCATTTTCTCTAGAGTAACCCACATATCTTATCCCTGTCTATTTCCCTGTGTTTGGTGTTTGGTACAGAACATACGCCCCCTCTCACTCTCTCTCTCACACACACACACACACACACACACACACACACACACACACACACACACACACACACACACAGAGAGAGATGGAGGGTGAGAGCAGCAGTAGCCACAGGAGAGTGAAGCATGCACACACAAAAACACCACAATAACCCCTCCACTTCCAACAGCGTCCCTCTGAAGCACGTCAGAGCAGCGGGCTGTGATCAAGGTGCGCAGCGGGGTGAGGAGAACACTTCTTGGGGGGACAGCGCGGGTCTCTCCTGCCTCGGGACGGACAC
>NW_011335528.1:50439-60439 GCF_000735185.1 Notothenia coriiceps | reverse complement strand
TTAACAGGGCACCGAAAGGGTGCAAGACAAAGAGGAGGCTGTCCACACATATTTCCATCTTATTGTTGACCTGTATATTAACACAATCAGTGTCGTGTATAATTCGATTCATAGAACAATTGTGGACTACTGATCATTTCTAAACACATTTCAAGAGTCCAAATGTGAGTGTAATGAACTGCCGCTGGCCATTGGAAACACATGATTGGATTAGTGTTCCTCTCACACAGATCAATGAAACTGAACTGATGCGTGCTGCTCTGACTGTGTGTGTGTGTGTGTGTGTGTGTGTGTGTGTGTGTGTGTGTGTGTGTGTGTGTGTGTGTGTGTGTGTGTGTGTGTGTGCATGGGGACACAAGGAAAACAGTTTGTGTGCATGTCATTATCTGTTGATTCATTTCCCTGTAGCCGGCCATGTGACCACAATTAGCTGTTTGTAATTATTTTGTGTTATCTTGTTAGCTGTTTACTTAAAAGCGCTCTACTGCGTTCTTGTTTATCCGGAGGCTTATCACAGTGTACAACACAGTCGATGCATTTTCCTTCATGATACGTTACATCAGATCTTTGGGGGCTTTGGCAGGAAATATCTTGTTATGTTGCAATTCTATGCAACAATGATGGAAAACAATTTAGTTTTTTAACTTTATGTTGCAGTGCTATTTGTATCATATTATTCTCAAGAAGACAGACTTTGGCAAGCTGTCACCACAGTAAACTGGGACCAGTCTACACAGGCCGGAGGGCTTTGCAGCATCACATTCACTCTTTGATTGAACTAGTGATGAAAGCTCTTTGTTACTACACAAACAGTAAGCCAATCAATTTAGCTATTGTGCCATCCCAAGGTACAACAAATTAATATAAGCCAGAAAATGCTGCTTATGAATTTCAATACAACATAAATAAAGAAGAAGAAATACAATAAAAATAGTTTAAATCACTTTTAAAAGTCAGATTATCTGACCTTGTTGTCTATAAATAAAACCATAAATCATGCACTAAATATAGGTATTACAGTCCATCATGGCTTCACTTCCAAGTTATCATACTAAAACATTAATATGCAATAACCAATATGATTCTTGTTCGTCTGTACACTAGAAAATGTTGAGTAAAAATATAAATTGTTGCATCTCAGTCATGTTCACACTTTTTTTACAAACTAACAACATAAAGTAGACTGATTCATTGTTATTACTGTGGGTCACGGTCACACACATATCAGGCTCATTTTCAGGTTCACCTTTTTATTTAGTGTCTCTACTTTGACATGTCTCCATGCTTTAATGTTCAAAAAGCTCTTTATTTTCCTCATACTGCCTGTGCTGTTACGATCTGTCTGTGTTGTGTTTTTGTCATGTCTGGTTCTGTCTTTGGTTTCCTGTCTCTGTGTTTCCCCTCCCATCTTGTCTGTTTCTGCTGATTGTGTGCACCCGGTGCCCGGTGTTGTCTCCTCCCCTCTCACCTGTGTCTTGTTCAGTTGATTAGTTTGTGTGCATTTATATTCTGGTTTTTCTGTTGGTCTTTGTGGGATTATTTGATGTTGTTGGAAGGTTCTTTGTTCAGAGGGATTTTTGTGTTTTTTGCCTTGCCTTATTTTTACTTTGTTGCTAATTTTTGCAATAAAAGTATTTTTGAATTTGGATATTCTGCTTTTGGGTCCTGTGTACCTTGCCCTCCAGCCGTGAGAGAATGTCCTAGAAAGTGTCCTTTACTAAGCATTTCCTCATGTGTCTTTAAAAAAACAAAAAAAATCCACGCTTTACTTTATAACTTTGTCTCCCTTCTCCTTCTCCACAGCCCTCCAACCTTTGTTTATTTCTACCTTTCTCTCAGCCTTTGTCTAACCTTCCATCGCCCTCCCTCACCCTTCCAAATGTTTGGCTAATTTCTTTGCTCATGAGACGGCAAACATCATTAACGAGGATGAGTCATTAACAATGTAATGAAGCAGGGCGGGTCATCGGTACAGATGCAGCGATGCAGCAGGATGGAGACAAAATTTGAGGTCGTTCATCTCTGGTATGATCACACACATTCACATTGTACACACCACAATACACACACAGCACACACACATGCTCTCATGTAGCTCCATCTGGCAGAGATAGCGTTTTCGTGGGACTTGTGGCTCAGTTGACAGATGATGAAAGACACCCAGAACAAACAATTGCACTTGGTCTGGTGCAAGGCTCTGAGCGTCCACAGGGAGAAGGAGTTATTATGGTATTGATTGAGAATATTGACTGGACTGACTACCTGATTCACACACACACATGCCTTAACCAGCGTGTGATGCATTTTGCTTTAACTCGCTTAAAGACACATTGAAATGCAGTGAAAATGCAAACCATGAAATTGCTAATTTGCTTCACGTTCTCATCAAAGCTCAAGCACACCTGAAAACATACTGACACACACACATGCACTCACGCTGACTCATTTCAGCATAGCCTGGACAAGTCTTTCATTGATTACTGCTGACCTGACACCCTCATCTGAGCAAGTGGACGGAGATGAGAGAGGAAAGGTGAAATGGTGAACTGAGCACTTCAGGGACGTAGAGGAAAAAAAGAAGAGCGCTAGGAGACGGAGGATGGAGGGTAAAAGGAAAATGATAAGGGATGGATGAATATCTAGCCGGGCAGGGAGGGACGACACATCTAGTGAGGGGTGAGAAACGAAGCCACCCTGAAAGTTGGAGAGTGACAGGACAGGGGTGAGCAATGGAGTGAGCGAGAGGGGGGGTCTGATTGCACGCTGGGATGGCTGTGTCATAAGGGGGCCGGGCAGTAAGTGTGCTGTGTATTGAACGATGCTGTCAAGCCAGCTATTAGCTCCTCTAAGAGACTCGAGTGGACAAGTGGAACATTACTTCAGGAAACAGGGCTGAGTGACATTTAGAAATAGAAAAGGGAGAGGGAGAATTTAAAGGACATGAGTATGGAGTGTGCAATTTTGTGATTTCACGGCCGAAATATTAACGAAGTTGCCTGATGCATCTTTAAATGTCACTTTGCAGAACAGCTTAAGGCAGGTCTATAAATAACCAGAAAGATCGCAGCAGGAGAGCTTACAATCAATTATATGTACTTTTTTTTTACAGTTCACAGTTTCAACAAACATCACATTCAAGGACTTTCCAGACCCAATTCAGCTAAAGAGGACATATAAAGCTCCTTCTCAGGTTCATTTGATATATTGTGCCTCTACTGTGACGTGTTTACATGCTTTAATGTTTTTTCTCAGATTGCTTGTGCTGCAGCACCTCTTTTCACCCTCTGTCTGAAACCAGAACCCCATCTGCTTTGATTGGTTAGCTGGCAAGATCTTTTTGATTGGTCAACCGCTTAGAGATGTCCCACCCCTTAGCCACGTACAATGTGCCAATAGAAGTTCTAGTGTTACATAGGGATGGGATTTTAGCCTTTACAGATCATTTAGATGCACAGCACAAACCTATATAACAGCCTACAGGAAAGAGATAAACCCAAACAGCATACTAGGGACCCTTTTAAGTTCAAAAACACATACAGATTGAAACCAGGATCAAGATTGATAACTGTTACAACGCTGAGTACATAAGTATGTAATGGAACTAGCATACATTAAAGAATCAAGCAGAACATTTTGTTCTTTGTTGCAACTTTAATCTTGCACTAAATGTTTCAATTAATGGCTTTTTAAGGACCTCTGTTCAAAAGAAGGTCAAAGTCCTTGATATTCTCAAAAGATCTTAAGGATTTAATAGACCTATGGGAACCATGGGTCTATTAAAACACACCAGATTCTGCATTGGCTCCAATTATTGGTACTGGTATTCAATAAATCATGTGCTGTAAAACTGTCCCATATTAGGTAGCATATGCAAGGGAAACATTCAACTTGGACAGTCTGGTCCAACGATAATGAAACAATTAGCTAATTATTAAGAAAAAGAGAAAATTAATGCATGACAATTGTAATGATCTATTACTTGGTGAAGCAAAGATACCAAAGAACACTACATTGATTAATACAAAATCACGAGTTGCTACTAACACAATATAAAGAATGTGCTGAAGGCAAGCATTGGTTAGACTTAACCTAAATCTGGTTTAGAGAGGTGTCCAGGTTTCATTTCATGTATTGGCATAACCATATTACTTGTAACAATAGGGATAAGAACGCTAACAAGAACTCTTTCACTGCAGCTGGGGGATTTATTGCAAAGTGATACTTCATTAAAAAAGGTAATACAATGAAACTCCACACTTCGCCTCTTTTGACCTCCCTGCAAATTTCCCCCGGTCCTCACCTCCCTAACGCCGTGCCTCTGCTGGTTTATCTGTTTACCAATCTGTCTCTGTTTTTGTACTCATCCCTCACTCCCTCTCCACTACGCCTTCCCCTTTTTCATTACTGATCTCCCCCTTTAACCTGCTTCTAATCTTTTCTGTGCCTTTACCCCTGTCAACTCTTCAACCTGCCTCCTCTGCGGCCTTCACCTTGTCCACTGCCCAAGGGACCACCCAACGGATGAATGAAATGGATTTGGGAAGAAATAAGGAAAGACAACGAGATAGATAGATGGCTGAATAAAGGTTTTTGTGCAATTAAACGGTCTGCGAAGGCTTCAATCCCAAAGTTCCCTCCTTCTAATGGCTAGCGCTCGACACATTGTACGCTCAGGGGAGGGACCTCCCAACCAACCCAAGAACAGACTGGGCTCTGGTTTCAGACAGAGGGTGAAAAGAGGTGCTGCAGCACAGGCAGTATGAGAGAAATAAAGAGCTTTTTGAACAATAAAACATGGAAACATGTCACAGTAGAGGCACACAATACAATAATTAAACCTGATAATTAGCATGATAAGGCTCCTTTAAAAATCAGGATACATTTTCAGAAGGAAATAAACCAAAAAAGTAAGTACATGTTACATTTTAAATTAAAATATGTGCAGTAGATCAGAATTGTAAGTGGAACAGGCTGCTATCAGGTTTCTGAACCCCAGCAAATAAGTTTGTAAATGTACATTTTCTGACTGCGATGCAAAGTAAAAAAAGGAGAAGGTGAAAGCGTAACCAATTGCATAGCTGTCTTGTAACTCTTACAGAAACAACGTGGACTAAATTCTACATTGCTAAAAATCACTGGCAAAAAAACACATTTCCATTTCAGGCTGATCTGCTGCCTTAACTCTTACACTTAATCTGTAATATCTTTGGATAGGTACATCTGTCGGTTTTTTGTGCGATTTCTCAGATCTTGTAACCAATAGAACATGGTAGGACACATTATCTGCTTCTGTTGTGAAGATAAGTGTTGGCTGAACACAACAGTGCATGCTTAAAGCTGGAAGTGGGGAGTGCATGTGTCTCCAGGGGGGCGTTAGGCACTCATAATTGTTTCATAATACTAATACACAACACTGGAGCAGCATGGGATGATGTTTAGAGCTTCAAGTTTCAATCACCTCTTCCATCTCTTTTTCTGTCAACCCACAAATGTGTGCATTGGCATGATGTGTGGGTCCACGCTTGTGTACACATGTGTGCGCCCACCCTTGAGGTTGTGTGCGAGGTGCTTAACAACGGGGTTGTAGCTCTCCCCGAGGGGATGGGGGGCACATCGAGAGAGAAACATTCAAAGGGCCCAACAAGAGAGAAGCCGAGCTGCTCTTAACCCACTAACTATGAATTATGCATGTTGATCGATCGCACACAGCCAAACAAGGAAAAAGTTCCTAACACTGCCAGAAAGAGACGGATTCTACTTCACAAAATGAAGCAGACGGGAGGAGAGGAGAAGGAGTATCAGACAGAGTTGCTCAGGGATATTTTTGGTACTTTTCAAAAAACATAAACAAGCCAGAATAGATAAGATGGCCAGTCAGAACTGTAGTGCAGAGAACAGAAGGCGATCCCTGTCACTTATTTTAACCTTACAGGGGATTAAGATCAACATAACGATAAAGGTACCCTTATATGTAATAGATTAAAATAATCTATAGGACACTTAAGAACATTAACCAATACAAAAGTGATCAAACATACATGTACAAAAGGATGGACACAAGTTATCCTTTTTCCCAAATAAAAGGAAAAACTCATAAAAGTTTGGACCATGATCTTCGGATGTCTGATGACGGATACTAGTAATAGTACGGACACTTTTGAAACTCTGTCCAAAATGTCTCTGTCACTCATTTAGTACAAGGAGTCCAAGTATCTGGATCCTGTTTTGTATTGATTGACATATAAAAAATTAGATAGAGGGATATTAGGTAGATGTCCAGTTCAAGATAGGAGAAGACTTCCGTATCTCAGGTCGTACAGTTACTTTTCTGACGTTATTATTTACGATTATGGTAAATGGTTAAATTGGTTAATTCCTGGAATATATATCAGTGCTGCAATAAAAAGTTGGTACCATGTTACTACAACTAAATCAAAAGCCAACCCATACATAATAGAAAAGTATATTAACTGATAAAAGTGAGTCTGCAGTGCAGCCTTGAGTTCAGCAGTTTTCACTGTTGCACTAGTATGTTAGTTTACATATGAAAGAGCATGGCGGTCGACAGTGTTTTTGTGTAGGTCTCTCTAGAATTGTAGCCTTGACAATCAACATAAGTTCATTGGCATAACGGAACATAATATGTTATAAAATAGTGCTAACAAATGCACTTAAACTTGCCTAGTGTCTTCCTTTTAATCCACAAATAAGAATAACACATATGTAAATGCATGAATACAGTACAGCCACAAGCCTACTGTATGCACAGCTTAAACTCCCCAAAGTGCTCTCCTCTAAATCCCAACCATGTAATGTAGGAACAAACGAAACATGAGTTCTCATAACACAATCTCCTTCCATGTCTTTCCCCAGGACAGACATGACTGTAATTTAACATTGAGAGCTACTACACACATAAAACAATGGCTTTGATCGTGTTAACTCTACCCGAGCAAACACTATTATATGTGCTCCGCTAACACACACTATACTTTACCCATGAAATAAATGCAGACTTTTAACATCCATACAAACACAGCTCACATAAAGATACAACATTTACTAATCTCAGTGATGGAAGTTGACATGTTCGTAGAGAAAATCCTGTTATCTTGCCAAATCGTGTTGAAATAATTAAACATTTCCACAGTATATCCATCACACTTCCTGTTACTAGCTCCTGTAAAGACATGGCTTCTTTTAAATATGTTTTAATAAGTCAAAAGTGTAAAACAAGGTAAGAAATCCTCACATTAAAAGATTTGAACACATTAAATGTTTGATTGTTTTTTCTATTTCAATAAGTTAAAGATTAAACTACTATACCAAAATGATGATGATGAACCTAGCCTATATGAAGTTTTGATTAATTAACTTCATATGTTAGCTTTGTTAGCTGTATATATAGCGATTAAAAACAAACGGGACAAATTCATTTTCAAAGATAACTCTGAGTTGTCAGTTTCGGTACGTCAATTACTTTCTTCATTCCATACTTCTATATAAAAATATAGTCCAATGCTGTCCATTTAAAAGAATAGGCTACATCTTTTTAAAATGTATGATCAAATATCCCTCAGACTTCAACATTTTGTTTTGTTACCATCACCTACAGCTCAGTTAGTTTTCTAAATAGCAAAATCACTTTGACCACAACTGTTTATTTTGATAGCACATACTGTAAACAGTGATACAGTTTATTCTTTAATAAAATCTTTTTTCGCTCAGTAATGCATACAGTGTGTACATGTGCTATACATGACAACACTGTTTTGATACCCTTACTTTTGGGACACAAACTCTGGTTCACATATCAGAATGTGCATAAAGGTCATTAACATGTCTGCATGATGTCTTCCAAAGCCAGACTGTAGAGGTACCGGCACTTTTTTCTAAAATGTCCCCGAGGTAATAGTCGCCTCAAGAGAAATTTGAAGCCACCATTTGGCTGCCATTGAAGGGACATGTTAATAGGACCACCATTAACTTGAATGGTGTTAGCCTGAACTGTGAAAGACAGAGTGACATAAAGAGGGGAGCTGAATACACCGCATACAAAAAAAATGAAACAGGTGTTTGTGAATATATTCTAGTCTTTTGGCTCGACTAGTAGTTTGACTACTTTTCACATTCATGATATAGGCATATATGGTACTGAATCCAGAGGTTAATTGCAACCTGAGAATAATTGATATAAGCCTTTCTTGTTGATAAATTCTGGCTTTCCTGGTTATTTAAATGTTTTACTGTTTGTCTTTTATCTTCACCATCAACCTGAGTCTCCAGAGGGTCCCTGTGCTGTGGAGGACGTCCTGCCTTGTTCCTGTGCCTAAGACACGGTGTCCCAGTGGCTACAAGTACTTAAACTAAAATGATACAACTGTCACAAAACCTAATTTCCCCCAGGATAGATAACGTATTTGGATTTTGCTTATCAGAACTTACTTTAGGTTTTGGTGTATTTCAATCTGCTCTATCCACATGTTCTCATCTACTTCTGCTGTTCTACACAAGGAAAGTAAACTAACACATAGATAAGTATCAGGTAAGTAGGAAAGCAATACTCTGCACACTTTTCAGTTATCAGGACAGACAGACAGACTGCCACTGTTGGAGTCTCCTCAATTTCACTGAGTGACTTTACAAAAGTTGGCAGCTTTTGGTGCACGTCTGGGAGAGGGAAAGTGGAAAGGAGGCAAAAAATATAAAGTTTAATGAGAGTAGGAGAAAAACAGGCGGACTCCCCAGGCAGCAGAGCATAAAGTGCTGAGCAATCATTCAGGCACAAAAACACACTGTTGTTTATATAAAACAAATCACAAGGTTACCAATCAATTGTGGGTTCCACCTGAGTAATGCCGAGTAATGAGTACTTTCAAATGCCAAGCATGTGAGTCAAGGAACAAACGCTGTAGGATGAAAATCTGGCATCTCCGTAAGGTCAGTGTTTAAAGAGCCTGTGACATGAGTTTCCCCCATCATCCAAACCCATCAATTTGAGTAAATATTGTCCCCTTGAAAACCGTTACTGAACTGATTTTGGATATTTGTACTTTGATAACCATTAATCTGCCCTTCAATGTTGACAATTTTCTAGATCTTCTCGGGGATTCTTCAAGTCCCGCCAAAGTATGTGTGACGTCATTGCGGGCACAGCGCTCCAGCTGCACCGTTCAGGATCCCAGCATCTGCATGTAAACGCACGATGGGGCACACAGCAGCAAGCTCAGACAGCGATGACAGTTTAATTTTGAACATGTCTGAGAGCTCATATGAGGCTGAAGGATCGGTTTATTTTGTATCTGTTAGAAGTTTAGGAATTAGGTGCGTCAATATGGGCGATCATACGGTCATGTAGCCAGTGGTGGACTGGGACTAAAAATCAGCCCGGGACTCTCGACCGGCCCACTTCGGTACCACTAGTAAATTGTCAACGAGGGGAGTGGGGGATGTGCTAGTGACTTATCCGACCGGCCCACTTCAGTACCGGCCCATCGGGATTCGTCCCGATGGCCAGTCCGCCACTGCACCCAGCCCAGCCCACGTAAACTGTCAACGGGGGGAGCCTCGCTGCGGGGAAACGGTGGACCTAGTGTCCCGATCGGAGTGGGAAAAATAATAATAATAATAATCCGTGCATTTTATCCATTAATTTCCCCAACATTGTGGTAAAAAAAAACACACGTTTAATCCATGTTGGTGTACTACTACAACCAGTGGTGTAGTGGGGATGTTTAACTGGGTGGACGGGGTGGTGGGAGCTTAAGAGAGAAGAGAGGGACAGCGGCGGTGGAACGGCGAGACAAGCGGAAGAGAGGACGGAGGCACGCTCTTTTGCCGGAGCCTAGTCAAGCGACTTCGGGCAGGGTGTGTACCGAGGCCGAAAAATTAATTATAACAGATTGCCTGAGTAGACATTTAACGCACTAGTCCGCTGTGTCTCCAGGTTCGGAGTTGGGGGGGGGGCAAACTGTCAAGTGCTCCGCGCGCAGGTATCACA
>NW_011335528.1:2465-50409 GCF_000735185.1 Notothenia coriiceps | reverse complement strand
AAAATAATCGATTTGTTTTTATATCACATCCGACGGGAGGAAATTCAGCAGCTCTCACTACCGATTTTTAATCCTAATTTAATCATCATCTTCACCGAGATCATTTATGTTTATGTTCGCCGAATTGACATGAAAGCACTGACAAATAGTACACTGTATTCAACTTCATTAAAACGTTATTAACGTGCCTAAACTCAGTAATTCACCATTTCTACGCATGACAACACACTTTGTCTGTGTTTGGCTCTCTCGCCGCACAGTGAAGCGTTCCCGCATTGACGTCACTTCCGGCTTCCCCCAAAACCTCAAAATGAGTCGAAGGAATTTTCCCGCGATGTTCGAAATTATTGATATTTATCGGAACGGTATCGCTTTTTCTTTTTTAAACTGACAGTTCGAGATTACTAGTAGCCCACTATTTCATTGCACAACAGTTGTTGGGTTCGTGTCACAGGCTCTTTAATGAATAAGCATACACAGCTTTATTCTTTGACGGAACAATAAACTGAATTTCCAAAACAATATGAAGTGGTGGAAATAAGCAAGAGGGCTAGATGTGGGGGATATTGTGTAGAACACGCATAAATCTCACAACCATTGACAACAATAACTTAAAGGGGCCCTATTATGCTTTTCCCTTTCCTATAGTGCGTTATAAAGGTTTTAGTGCATGTGAATGGTCTGCAAATGCTAAATTCCCAAAGTTCCCTCTAGACGGAGTTTCCCTTCCACACTCCCCCCCCCCCTGCTTGAAATGCCTCAATTTGACTTTGTCTACTTCCGTACCATAGTGACATCATAGGTTAAGGGGCATCTTTAAGAGGTTGATAAATCGCAACAGAGCAGGCCAAATAACTAATCAGCGCAGACTGGGCTCTGGTTTCAGACAGAGGGGGAAAAGAGGTGCTGCAGCACAGGCAGTATGAGAAAAATAAAGAGCTTTTTGAACATTAAAGCATGTAAACATGTAACAGTGGTTGTCTTAAAATACAATAATGAAACCAGAAAATGAGCTTAAAAGGGCCCCTTTAACACCAGGATTTGTTGGTAAGGGACAGAGGCTCAACTTTTAAAGTGGGCTTATTTTAGATTTTTAGTCAGCACCAGAGTTCTCAAGACAGTTTGAAATATATAAATGGACCAAATCTAATATGCAGACCAAAAGCACAGCTAAGAGATGAGGCAATATTTAAAAAGGGATTACTCCCTGATCTTTATTCTCTCAGTACTGCAATCTACATTCCTCTATATATTTTATTTATCACATACTGCTGTTTTTTCTTTTTAATACCTTATCTCTAGTCTACCTTTCTCCTTTCTCTGTCTTATAGGATATTTCCATCTCCGCTCTGTCCCTTCCTCCGTTTCCCCGGAGTAGTGGTATTATTGTGCAAAGTGTCAATATTGACCAGGCAGCATAATTACGCTAAGCGTGACTGAACGTGCCTGTGTGTGTCATCCTCAGACTCCCTTTTCCCCAACATGAATCTCTGTAAAGGTTATCAAATGGGCGAGCTTGAAAAGGTGAGCAGTCCTTGATGAAATGGATCCACATGCTCACCCTCACACCTTAGTGAACTGTTTCAAATAGGATAGCGTGAGAGGAGGCTCAGACTCCGTGCCACATCATCACATCTGGAAAAACTGTTTGTTCAAGCTTAACTGAACAAATGGGAGAATCGTTATGTATGTGTGATGTGGGTCAAACGATCTGATACATGTTATGTACACGGACACAGAAGTGCTGAGTGGGCTGGTTTCAGTCGTCCAATTAGCCCAGGGGGGATCGATACGGAGGTAAGAAAATATGACAGAGTATCTGAAAAGGGGAATTAAATATCTTAGAGTAAAGTTCCAACAACTGTTTGTTTTTGGTGGCTCATAAATCATCACATTACTGAGTAAGCAAGGGCTTTGTTATAAAGGTTTAGCACGTTGATGCTGCTAACTCATTAATCAGTCATCGGTGAGGCAATTATTGTTATTGTGTATTTCATCTTTGGCATGAAATTCACTCTGAGTTGTTTGCGTGCTCACAGGAAGTGCGAGCCCAGATGTATACCCGGAGGTGACTTTGTGTGAAATGGAGCATATTACCAAGGAAGAACATCTTGTAATTCATACAGTAAACCACCTATACTGCAGCATCCTTAACTACACCATTGCTTAAAACTAAAGTATATCCAGAGCCTATTCCTGGTGTTTATGGATGCGTGTGTGAAATGAGGTAATATAAATGCCAGCTTTAATGATATTTTCTGTGCATGTGTTTAGGTTTAAAAGCTACAGTCACAGTTAATCAAGAGAAAACAGTGAGACTTAAAGGGAAGGTTCAAGTCATAATCATATATACATATTTTTCCACCTACCTGTCATTCCCAACAGAGATAGTTGCTGAATGTCACAATAAAATCCTGATTTTAGGACAATCATCATATTCCCTTGTCTTTGTGGCTATTATACTTCTTGAATATTACCTTGAATCAAAATGGGAGAGAGGAAGTACAAATATTTTGCTTAGTTTTTTTAAGCTACTTTCAGAGACGAGTGACTAGCCAATCATGCGGCTACACTTCATACCCACACACACTGCAATGCTCAGTTTTTGCCCAGATGACAGACAAGAGACATAATCAGGAAATGACGATCATAATTACTATGAGGTTCTGAGCCATTAGGGGCGTAATTGATCTTGCAGTCTTCTAGGTGAGGGACTAATCATTGTACACTTTCACATAATTGTACCAAGAAAATATTCAAAATGCAAGCCAAGCCTTTTGAATACCTCCCTCCTTCACCCTCTACTGCCTCTTTCAATCGAAGGAGACCTTTAATTTGACCTCAAGGAAATCAAATGCGACACGTAATTATATAATCAGGGACATTTCTTGGAAGGAAAATGTCGATTCTTATTTATAAATGATTTTGGGATGCATGTTAAACTCTATTTTGTTGTCTGCAATAATGGCAGTTTAAACAAAAGGCCTGAAAGAGGGAGACCTTTTTTTCAATTAGTGTGTCACTGTTCCTCATTGGTAATGCATTAATCCTTGTCGATGAAACAGGTAACTGTTGGATACTTGTTCAGGAGTCGTGTGGGTTAATTTAAACCTCAACTCTGTTTTTTGTACTTTTAATTTAGTCTCTAATGCTTATAAATGACCTTGTTAGCATATTTCATGAGGAAATAAATCATTTGCACGCCCTGGACATCAGGGTTAATGTGCTTGGGGTGTTGGTGAGCACTATTATACTTCTGTGGCAGTGTGCTCCTGTAAGCCAGTGTGAGTAAAGTGAGCTATGAACGTTCTACAAAGCCCTGCTCGACCTCAAAGTGTGCCGTACCTCATGCCTTTGGTGGAGCAGTTGTGGAAGTTTTGTAGCAGCTGTGGGAAGCCCAGCATGGCCTCGAACATGACGGCCAGGGAGCCCAGCGTCTCCACGAACATGGCGGAGTCCAGCAGCAGCAGGGTGACGACCGCACACAGCACGGTGAAGCCGAAGCAGAAGAGCAGGTAGTCCTCGAACACGCTCCACTTCCAGAAGTAGCGCACGTCCAAGTCTGGAGAAAGGAGAGAACAAAGCAGAGAGTCAATTGAAAATATACGCAATGTGTTCTTGTTGTGTTTACCATTTAAAATAACTTAAAGGTCTCCTATTATTCTCTTTCTTGGGCATATATTATGGTCTCAGATATATAAAAAACATGTCTCTGAAGTGTTTTGCTCCAAATACCAAACAGATCATGGATTTTAGCATATCCCTCTGTTTCAGCCCTGTTTTCAAAAAGGGCTGTGTAGCTTTAAATGCGAGCTGCTGCCCGCCACGCCCCTCTGTGGAAGTGTTTGCAAGTCTCCGCCTCCCCTTTCGATGCAAAGGTAGCCCACATTTCCGATATGATGTCAAGTCCGAAGCAAATCTGGATCAGCTCCGTTTTACCCCCGTTTGCAGAGGGTTGTATTTTCTGACAATTTGTGAGTCTCCTTACACACCGGGGAAACTCATTTATGTATAAAAGACATACAAAAAGTGCATTTTGCATAATAGGTGACCTTTAATTGACAGGCAGAAGAGAGAAGTAACAGGATGGAAAGTGAACATTGGAAAAAGTGTGGGAGGATTTGAAGAAAAGAAACCCAACAGAAGAGCTAGAAAGGTGATCGAATGAAGAACAGAGTAAGATTAGGAAGTGTGTGGGTGTGTGTGTGTGTGTGTGTGTGTGTGTGTGTGTGTGTGTGTGTGTGTGTGTGTGTGTGTGTGTGTGTGTTAGTAATGCTGAAAGGTGAGAAGGTTCTTACATGTGCTGATGGGAACAGAGCAAGAGTGACAGGCAGAAATTGAATGAGGCAAGGGTGATATCGCGGGGAAAAAGACGAAAGGTAGAAAGTGCAGCAATAAGAGGGTTCCATTACAGGAAGCACAGAAATTCTGCAAAGACAGCACTCCTAGATCAATACTCTGCATATCCTTAGGTGAGAGGAACAAAGACAGATGAGGTTCTTAAGGGCTTTCACATTTTTATGGGAGTGGAATAACCTGGCCTTTTTGGTAGGGCAAGGCAATACATTTAGAACGTTTACTACCTTTGACTCAAAGCTATCTCTCCACTGACTCAGCGCTATTTATCATTCGGACACTGTTCTCTAAAAAAGCTTCTCAACTAGAATTAAAAAGGGCGTAAAGCACCAGACGAGGGCTGTGAAATATATCAATATTATGTATAAGGGAGTAGATATAATCCACATGTTGGATATTGTTATACCCTGTGTTGTTTTTTTTACAGTGAAGTGTAATTGTCAGAATTTACCAGACAACAAATTCAGATTCAATACTTTATTGTCCATTAAATAAACATAAAAGGGACATTTGTCTTATATAAATAAAACAACAGTCACCATATGACAACATTTATATATCTTAAAGTGACGAAGCGGCATTTTTAGTATAAGTTCTGAGTAGTTTGTTCTTCCACTGGCTTGTGGTTCATACAAATATCAGTTGTATACGTTTGAGTCAAGGGGGGTGTGTTTGTGTGTTGGAGGGTAGACTTATTAGAACAGGCTGTTATCATTAAATATGTATTATTATTCATTTTTTAGCTGTTCTGTTCTTTGGCTTTACCTGCTTGATGGCGAAACCAACCATATCGTCATAAAATTGATATCCAAGTATTTGTTTGAAAGTTTTGGGATATTAGATTATTTTCATATTGCCAAGCCCTACACAAGAGTAGAACAATTTAGCCAAGACTTCAAAATTCCCATTTGTATAGCAACATCAAACAATGTCTCCTCTAACAGCTTGGAGGCTTGTCCGGAAGCTGCTAAGTAAAGCTTGTTCGGGGAAACATTTGGCCCCACATCTACATTTTCGTCACCATCAACCATCTCCTAAATGGACCATAATGCGAGATGATCGACAATCTCTCATTGCTTATGTATGACCATGGAGCTGTAGAAAACCTGCTGATATCAGCTAAAGGGGATTGATGGCCAAGTAAGAGCGCATTAGTGAGCGTGGTGACTGGAGGATGACGCAGGACTCTGCCGAGCACCTGACTTCAACATGTGCCGCTGTTACCTTTCACACCGGCTCAACGGGCTGCATGTGTGTGCGTGTCTCGACTCTCTATACAGATGAAAAACAAATAATGTTGACAGAGAAAACTGATAAAATACACTTCTCAAGTGTGGCCATTTTAGGGCTGAAACAACAGATTTTCAAATGGGGAATATATCTATTGATTATTGTTTTTGATTAAAAACTAAACTATAAAATGTCCTACTGAAGTTATGCTTAAAAAGTGGCAATTTAATAGAAAAGGAATCAATGACAATTATCTGTTGACATAATTCTGTGTGTTCCTCTGCTTGCTTTTCTAAAGGTTAATAGCTGTCAAACTTATAACGTTGACTTATTAATTATAATTAATAAGAAAGTTATGCATCAAATCTAGGGGTTTGGGTGATATTTTAATATGATGATTTATCATTTTATAATGGAAATCATATATCGCGACAAAATGATGCCATCTCAATGCAAAGCCTGTAATTAGTGAATCCAAGAACATAAGTTTTCATTGTCTTTACATCGCGGCTGTAAGTGCTTCTTTGTCTGAACACGCCCTTATCCATTCATATCACATCACAGCTATACTGTACATGGTCACACAAACATATTCAATACGCACACACAAAAATGCACCGAACACCAGACTGGGCCATTTCCCATTCCACTCCAGTGAGCTGCATCTGATGTTGCATCGTGGGACAGACAGAGTGAGACATCTCGCAGCGAGTGCAGCGTGGCATGTTTGTGGCACACAGCGAACGTGATTAATGGCTTTATTACCGAGAGCCACAAAAGACACATCGCCCGCAGCTGACAACTCACATGCGGGGCGGAGTAAAGAGCGACAAACACACACACATACACACACAAACACGCTTTTCAGCTCTCTCCCACACACACTGCTTGACATCGAGTCACAGGGCATGACAGATGTCTGTCCTTGCAAACTGTGATACTGACAGAAGCAAAATAGCTGAAGACAGAGAACCTGGCACATTTCAGCTTTTATTCACAAGTGCCTCTGCACTCCTGATGCCCTTTTTACTTCAACACAACATCAAACCCGAGTCATGCAGACACTGGCGGCAGCAGAGGGGGAATGTATAGTCAGGAAAAGACAGGCCGCTCTTTATCGGCAATATGAAAGCCCTTTCATTTCCTTTTGAATGAGGCCAAGGTGGTAAAGTATAAACATGCTGACAGCAGCAACAATGAGGCGAGTGGTGTTTCAAAACTCCTGTCGACTTTTCAGTGTAGAAATCCTCCAGCTGACCCTCTCATATGTTCATCTCTCCATTTTTTATTCAGTTTCTTCTCACTATCTCCTGCTTATAGGCACACGCACACCAATAAACTCAGAAACACCCACTTCCCCTCTTCTCCCCGCTCCTTCACTCTCTCTCTCTCATTTCCCACTTATACAGCTTTGCATGTTTACCTGCATGATCAAATTGCCTGGAAGTGTATAATGAAGACAGAAAAGCTATGCATCATTCATGAAGTCAGCGGTTTTATTTGTCCTCCTGTCCAGCAACATCCCCTGGATTCCTCTGACCTGCTTACTCCCTTCCTCTCACTGCTTCATCCTTTTCACCCAACATGCTGACTCCAAAAACTGAAGCGCAGTCCCGAAAATATGGGCTTTGAAGATTCAGTGAGAAATGTTCGAGGATTTTCAAAAGAGTCGAAGGGGAGAGGATGACACAAGCTGTCAAACCTTCCACAAATTGGCTATTAGTATTTACTTTTATTGTTTTTCACTTTTCTACGATTGTCTGATGAGAGAAAATAACTGCAAAACAAAAAAGCTACAAAAACTGCAATAAACACATCAAATAAATAGCACATTAAAACAATCTGCTCATATGTAAGTCTTTGAATGAATAGAACAATACTGTAGCTAAAGCCAACATTTAAAAAAGATGTAGCTTTCTTGAAACTGTCCATTTTAGTACCTGATTGGACTTGAATAATACGGAGTGTGGACTTGTGGCCGGAGAGGTGCCAGTTCACCACCTGGGCGCTGTCAAGGTGTCCTTATGCAAGGCATCAAACCCCCAACTACTCCCTGATGCCAGAATATCTATATTATTGTGGATGTGTGTATTTGAACTGTGAATTCAACAAACATATTGAAAAGATGCTAACCCGGGGATACATACAGGACTGTCTCAGAAAATTAGAATATTGTGATAAAGTTCTTTATTTTCTGTAATGCAATTAAAAAAACAAAAATGTCATACATTCTGGATTCATTACAAATCAACTGAAATATTGCAAGCCTTTTATTATTTTAATATTGCTGATTATGGCATACAGCTTAAGAAAACTCAAAAATCCTATCTCAAAAAATTAGAATAGTTCCTCAGACCAAGTAAAAAAAAAAGATTTATAACAGCAAAACACAATCAAACATTTGAAAATGTCCATTAATGCACTCAGTACTTGGTTGGGAANGATTAACCACACATTATTCATAATGCATCAACATAATCAGTAGAAGAAGAGGAAGAAGAAGATCCTATACTGTATGTATCCCCGGGTTAGCATCTTTTCAATATGTTTGTTGAATTCACAGTTCAAATACACACATCCACNTCAACTGAAATATTGCAAGCCTTTTATTATTTTAATATTGCTGATTATGGCATACAGCTTAAGAAAACTCAAATATCCTATCTCTAAATATTAGAATATGATATTCTAATATTTAGAGATAGGATATTTGAGTTTTCTTAAGCTGTATGCCATAATCAGCAATATTAAAATAATAAAAGGCTTGCAATATTTCAGTTGATTTGTAATGAATCCAGAATGTATGACATTTTTGTTTTTTTAATTGCATTACAGAAAATAAAGAACTTTATCACAATATTCTAATTTTCTGAGACAGTCCTGTATAGGATCTTCTTCTTCCTCTTCTTCTACTGATTATGTTGATGCATTATGAATAATGTGTGGTTAATCTATTCTTTATTATTTGGGATTCTTTTTGGGTAACGCATAGCCCAAAGAGTTAAAAAGAAAATGCATTTAAATATTAAATTGGATGTTGTACCATTGTGTCTCCAAATCTGTCCTCACCTCAGTTAATGTTATGTGTTATCTGTACAGACAGCAGTTATTTGACCTTGGGGCTTGGGCGCCCTATCGTATAACGATTAGCTGGTGCCTGTTTTCTCAGTATCGTTTAATCTGCTTGTTGGGAGATGACCCCCTTCTTACTTCTGAATATGCATAAAGCATGGTTATACAATATGCTATGGGTCAGAGAGTCAACCTTATCTGATAGAGTCTTCTGGAGCATGCTTCTCTGCAAGAAACTGCTTGTCTGGGTCACTATGGTTTCTCAGCAAATGTCTTTGTAATTTCTCCGACCGTCATTTCCAATAAATCTTCAGTGTCTGACGACAGTTCAAAGCTCTGTTGTGTTCCATTTCTTTCCTCCAAGAACTTCATCAAAGTAACGATCGAAGCTTTGAAGCGTCTTCACTTCACACCGTTCCCTGCCAATCTGTCCTTCCTAATGTTTTCCAGATACTTGGTGGCAGAGGATCGTGAGGCTGCTACAGTCACCCGTTTGTTTAGTTAGGTTTGATTTAAGTTTATACCCGGTTTGGCACCTTACTTCAAAAACACACACATATCCAATATTCTGGCACACTCAAACAATTGATTATACCAACACCCAACACCTTAATAATCCTTAGCTTTATGTACTTTGGTTCAATTTAGTTAGCAATATATCCTTTGTTAGAGCTTTATCATGGTGTGTCTCTCTGTTTGTCGTGGCCTTAGAGCCTGGCCATAACAACACACACAGACACACACACACACACACCCCCCTCTGCGGCTGCTGTCCTGTCACCTCAGGCGAAGACAGGTGGCCTGGCCTTTTCCAAACAGCCTGTCTGGTGTGTATCGAGGACAGGTCCGCACTTCAAAGACCCCAGAGACTCCGGCGGCGGTGCCAGGAGGAGGTGAGACGCTCCTTCTTCACACAGTTGTTTTTCCACAAAGCCCATACAAGATCAAACAATTCAATTACTCAAACGAGCAAGGATGCAGCCGCCAGGATGTCTACCTGTGTGTGAAGTTACTCAGGGAAGATGAGAGGTCGCTGGGATAAGTCAATCATGTTATGCTTGAGTGAGTGTTCAGTTGTAAGTCTGCAGGTGTGACATCCTTAGCAGGTCTATCTGGGGTGTAGCATTGTCATTTCAGCGCAGTTTGAGCCTTAAGGTGACGAAGCGTGCCCTGTCGCCCAAACTCAATTTGGTGTGTCCCGCCCCGTCGTGTATTTTCGGCCGCGCCGACACCTTCCACGCCGATTCTTTCGGTAAAAGGCCGTCGGCTAAAGAAATCACTCTGATTGGTTGTTCAGCTTAGCGAATCAGTGCATGAAAAGCAAAACGGAAGTGAGGGACTCAAACAAACAATTAAGAAGGCAAATCTGAGATTTCATTTAACTCCAGCTCTCGACACAGGTTCGGGAAAGCCCCATGAGCTTCTCGCTGTAGAGTGAAAATGGAACGCACACGCTATTTGTTGTTTGTTTATATCACGCAGTCTGTTCTTCATCTCTCGGTGTATCACGCAGTCTGTCTTCCGGTTGTTGCCTCTTTTGAATGACGAACACACACTACCGCCGCCTGCTGGTAAGGAGAGTTATTGCCTCTCACACATGCGCAGTTCGTACCTGCTACTTGGCCGTTGACTGAAGTCTTTGCGGTGTGCGGTGTGCGACTGTTGGCCAAGACGCAGGAGACGTGAGGCGACACAACAGTCGGGTCGTCGGGACGTGTTATTTGGTGTCAGATTGGTGTGTAGGGGCCTTTAGAGCACTCTCACATGAGCCGCACAGAGGAGGGACGGATGTGGGCGAGTGAATGAGAAAGAGAGGGGGAGTAGCCACAAGTCAGTCAGGTAGATGTACAGTAGGAATGCTAAACTGGCAGTATTTCCCATCAGGCCGAGCAGAGAAAGCTCAGTATGGAGCTGAGAGTGGAGAGACAGTGACGAGGAACGACAATGACAGCTAGAGAGCTTGGAGATATGCTGATTCAGCACCGTCAGTCAGCCAGCAGAGCGACTCAGCTCTGTGGAGTGCGCACTGTGTATTTTAAGATGTGTGAAAGATGTTTCTTGGTTTGTTGGCTCACTGGTCTAATGGACATACAGCATGTAAAGGTTTTATTCCGATTTTTTCACTTGATGTAGCCTCTCCACTTTTACCACTTCCAGTTCAAACACATACGTTTTTGTTCTCCCGCTTTAGCAGTACTGTAAAAGATGGATTATATTTGCGAAATATGGTTTTACAGTAATACATCTATCCACTGTTAATGGCTAGCAAAATGATGGGAAAATGACAAAAAACAAGCTACCTGGCGAACGTTAGAATGATTAGAATTAGTCACCCTATGGTTAAACTTGCCACGCGGACCTGTGTCTACCCTTCTGGCAGTGAGTGTACTTTTAAAAACACTGCCAATTGTTTCATCTAGATGGTAAAGCACAGGTTCTTGCCATCATAATGGTTCAGGTATTGTGCAATCATTTTGTTAATGAGGGGGAGTGATAATGTCTGTAATATATTGATAATGTTTGCACAATATGAAAATAGATAGCATCAATAAATTGTATGTCCTTTTGTTGTCCGAGGAAGGCATGAATGATTAACCCTGACGTACAACAGGTGCAGTTATGTAAGCATCTCCATGTATGTCCTATTTATGTTATGTCTGTGAAAAAAGTAAAAAACAAACAAACAAAAAAACAATGCCAACATCTGTTTTTTTTCATCTGAGAAAGTGTAATAACTTAATAAAGTTCAGTCAAAAGCTTAAAGAGGACGTATTATGCTAATTTTCAGGTTCATATTTGTATTTTGTGCCTCTACTACTGTACCATGTTTACATGCTTTTACATGCTCTGAAACCAGAACCCAGTCTGCTCTGATTGGTTAGCTGTTGTGATTAGTCAGCGCTTAGAGATGTCCCGCCCCTTTGCCTATTATGTACACTGGGTTGGATTGCTAGCCAATAGAACCATAACATGCAAACTGAATTAAAAAAAATGGTCAAGCAATATCTGACAATATCTATGAGCTGCCCCTATTGACCACTTTTGCTTTTTTGCTTATGGACAAGCAGTAGTGACAGCACAGGCCCAGAACAGCAGCAACATCCTTTAATACTGCCTTGACAAGTTTTAATTTAAAAACCACAGGCTTTCTGCACTCATTTAGACAGAAAGAAAGTTACTGGACCATACTAAACTCTCTTTCCATCAGACTGAAAACCAAAGAGCTTGTTTCTTCAGCAAAAATATGACATGGGTTCACCAGCAGAACACGTCTGAGTGAAGACAGATAGGAAAAGGTCCACTGCTCTCTGTCTCCCTCTCTCTCTGAATAATAGAAAAGCTTCTAAAATAATGTCCATTCATTTAGTGACTCTTTGAATGAACCACACAGAAGCACACACAGGAACAAATTGCCTCCCCAGTGGACTGAGTCTCTGTATATTTCACTTGAGGGCAGATTGACTTCATTACAAATCTGCTTTGTCTGGTAAAACATTTGTTTCATTTATTAAGAAAAATGCTGACTCAGCATATTGCATAAACCAATCACAAAATAATTTTAAAACACTATTTTTGTATTTATATGGAAAACAATAATAGGGAAATTAAAAATATTTATTTTTTTCCATCCTTCCATTTTCTTCTCCTTTCCTCTTGCTAAACAGTTTGCTTCCGAGTGATGCCATGTTAGACTAGAACAACTTTGGCACTGTGTTGAGTAACGGACGGCTCGAGACCAGTCATGCGTTAAAGGGGTTATTTGTGGCAACAAGCAGTGCTATTTCTGCCCAAATCCGTCCGTCTGGCTGTGTACATTTTCCAGGCTTCATCATGTCAGCTTGCAAACTGAACTTTAGGTCTTCCATCATATATAAAAAGAACAACCGACCCACAATAGAGGGCTGCTATTTAAGTAAAATGTTCTAATTTAGAGTAGTCAAGGCATAAACAAACGAATGGCTAATTTACTGGAAAGCGTAACAACAAAATGTGTGAGACAAACATAGGCAATGACATTTGCAATTAAAAGGAAAAAAGACAATTTAGTAAATATAATTTGCATTAGGGCATCAGGAATTAGATAACTAGTGCAGTGTCCGTTCGGTATGCGCTTGTGTGGCTGCATCTTGGGTTTCGAGATTAGTCTATTTACGTTTTTACGGTATAGTTACGCATTAAGTGGGAACGTTCCGATGAAAATGTTATATTTCGTCTCTTAAGACAAAGCCCCAGTTAATGTGTTCACCTCAGGTTTGATAAACACTTTGGAAGATAGATGAAGTTTAGGCTGTGCCCCTTCTTGGTCGTTTTGGGCACCTGTACCGTAAGTGTATGGATAAATGTGCACTATGTTAAGCACACGCAGACAAACACACTCTTTTCTAATCGAGGCGATTTGATGAAAGCAAACATAAAGAGACGTTCCATTAGCAGACGTGTCTCTTCGCGGATGGAGCCACACTGCGGATTGATTTAGTTGCACTTCATTCTAAACAAAGTCTGTTCATGTGCAGTGCTGCGTGTGAGTTTACTAATAACTTCACACGCAGCACTGCACTCCCTCAGATCCTCAGCAACACACACACCAAGTATGAAATAGAATGATCCAAGGGTTGGCGAGATATTCAAAACCAAGACACACACACACACACGCACGCACGCACGCACGCACGCACACACACACACACACACACACACACACACACACACACACACACACACACACACACACACACACACACACACACACACTTCCTATTACAATTCCTGATCGCATCTTGAATATGTACACAATATTGCACAAAAAAGCCGCAATACGCACGCAGAGACACTTGGGAATCAAAACTTCCAGTGGAATTACTGTAACGCTTATTTGAATAGTTGCTGTGTTTATGTTGGCCACAGGGGAAAGGGCCAGAGTGCAATACGCTGTAAGGCACATTATGCATTTGAGTTTAGTTTCAGCTTACATATTTAATCCAGTTTCTGATGTGCTGCCTCAATGCCAAGTTGCAAATACATGCTCTATTTTTATCTCCTATTTTTGGTAAATTAACCAAATAAGTTGTAACAGACTGCCACATTGTTTCCTTAGTCCCTGACAGCTCTGCCGTGGTCGCTCTAGGCTATGTCTGGTCTAATCAGTCAAAAAGAAAAAAGGCTGTCTGCATCTTTTACTGCATATCTATTCACAGCCACCACTGACACTTTCATTTGCATAATATTTTGTGTATTACTGAATTCATTCGGGCGGAAACTTCAAAGTAATACAGTCCCAGGCCAACAGCTTACAGTTGCTCGCTTGAATGCATAACGGTGAGGCAATATAATAAAGGTTTCCTTTTGGAAACTACAAAGACTGTGCTCTAACCTGCATGGTTCAACCCTATGATACATGTGATATTAGGACTTTTAACTTAGACTAATTACTACGTTGATGA
The DNA here is from genome assembly GCF_000735185.1 of Notothenia coriiceps. Classification (NCBI taxonomy): domain Eukaryota; kingdom Metazoa; phylum Chordata; class Actinopteri; order Perciformes; family Nototheniidae; genus Notothenia; species Notothenia coriiceps. The sequence goes on along the minus strand of NW_011335528.1, from coordinate 36,310 downwards.
GTTTAAGAGCAATTATTTATAAAAACACAAACTACTCAAATAAAAAAAGGTCAATTTCAGCATATTTATAAAAAGATTCCTATTTTCAAATCAGTCTTTCTCTCTAACAATCACATAAGAGTAAATCTATAACTGTTATTAAATGTGGCCAACTAGCTTCCCTTCACTAAAACAAAAAAAGGCAACTGCTGCTCTGAGTAAATACAGTGCACAGGCACAACAAAGTATTGCAAAGCTGGCTATAGATGCTACCTAGCTTACAAGCTAACTAGCTAGACTTTCTTATCAGCCTGTATTTTTCTGCTTGGCATCAAAACAAAGAGTTGTTAACTGCGTCAGCTTGCTGGTTTCTGCATTATCTTGGCAGTTATACTTCAAAGGTTCCCCAAGAGGAGGACAAGTAAATGTATGAATAGTAAAATAATATGATCTCTTCTCTTGGGTTGCTCTGGCTAACAGGAGCTAGTTTGTGAATGAGCAGATGCAGAGCCTGCTAAAGCAAAAAGTATAGAGTAAGCATTTGCATGGAGTTTTTATGGCGTGAATGTTGTCACTAGGTCTCAGCAGAATCAGTGTACACTTACACCAAAATAGTAAATACTGAACTCTTCAAACTTAACTAATGAAAATGAATAAAACCACATTTTATAATGACTTTTAAAAGAATAAAGATAAGTTTTACTAAGTTATATTAACATACAGTATACTGTGCAGTTACTGTATGTATAGCTACTATAAACGCTTCAGCATATGATTATGTATGATTATAATGAGTTCATGTCTTATTTATTTAGTTATTTCTCCCAAGTTCAACCAAAAAATCTTTTTATCCCCTGAGTTTCTGCAGCAGTAGCACAACTAATGAGCTATAGAAGACCCACAACTACAACTGTGACCGCTTGACCTCAGCTTCTAATGGAATCCACATCCGAGGACATTTCATAAAAAAAGAACTCTGGATCCTAAATACATCAGATATCAACTCATTCACTGACGGGATCTCAACAACCTTCACATCAAACACAAGGCAGGAGCCACTAGTATGATACTCCTGTTCATGGATGGATTGAGATAGACAGAAAACGTCTGCTTATACATTTTCTGTAAGCAAGACGTTTTGGTTCACGACAGGAAGATTGATGGCCTTCTCATATTGTTCTTGGTGTATAAACTGACAGAATACCGTATTTCTAACATTTTGTTACAGCCTCAGTTTGATTGACAGATCTGGCATGCAGTTAAACCCACACTTACATAGCCATCATCCAATCTACCTTTTAACATTCATTCTCGCTCTAGCGCCTCCGTCCACTTTTGTAGCTAGAAGTCATTGGCAGGCGCCTGCAGCCCTGAGATAAATGAGGAAGTCAGTGAAGCTTCGAGATGCCACAACCCCCCAAAAAAGGTTCAAGGAACATATTTCTCTCTGTACGTATACATTATATGTGAGTTTGATTGTTTTCTTTCATCTGCAATTGCAAGGCTAGGCAATCATTTAAAATGATTTTTCATTGATTTTAAGTTGAATCATCACACCATGACTATTTGACCATTTCATTGTATTCTTCTAAGGCCTATTGATGTTGGATAACCATTCTTAACATCAGTAACATGATAATAATTTCAATTGCCTCGCTCTGGGTTATTGTAAACATCACTACAATCGATTTTCTTAGTCTCTCACCATTTGTGTCTCCCAGGCTCTACTAAAGGTCATCATAAGTCCAATGTAGGGATGACAGGAGAACCAATACCTCGGGCACCAGGTCGATAGCAAATTCTGAAGATGTGATGGTGCTTTTTTTCCTACCGTACCAAAGGAACATGGGGGGCCTTGAGATAAATGACGTCCCAGAGACAGTAGAATGATCTTCCCAGGGAGATAGACAATTGTTTCCCTCATAATGCTACGTACATTTTGAACAGCACATTTGTGATACAATCAGTAGGAGGTGTGTTAGTTTACACACTCTCTTTCGCTCTAGGCAGCCGATTGTTGTTGATTTATTACGGAGGAATCAAATTGACACTTTCACTGGTATTGGTATCTAACACCGCATTTACAGTATTCTGTCCTCCCTGATCATTTTCACAAGTTGCACAAAACTATGTGCAAGAGTTTTTTTTTTCAAATAATTAGATTTGTTCAAATTCTAGGAAAAGTAGAACCGGTCAGAAAAAACGATTACAGGATCATTAGAACTGATCCAAAATGCAGAAACAAATAGGCAACAAACACTGGAGGTGCCATGATGGTACACAATCATTGAGCAGCTGCTGTCTCAAAGTGTCCTTTTCCCTGCACTAGATTGTGCACTAGAAATTGACACACAGACTTCAACGACACAGTGGGAACCTTTCGATCCCAATTACATTAAAAAAAATGTGGAAGCAGCCTTGATCTAGGGTCCACGGTCGGTTCTAAGTTACTAGTCACAGAAAATACCAAACAAGACCTCTAATCTCTAGTCCCTTGCTGTTCTCATTATTTCCTTCTCTCTTACTCTGTATATCACAGCTCCTCTTCCCAGAAATATTCTTCTCCTGCAACTATCGAGTAATGTGGGTTCATTTAAGCAGAAAAAATTAGAAATATAAAAGCCCTTCATTGGCGTTGTCCTTCAGTTGTCCTGATAACAGCCGTATAAGCCTTGATATCTTGCAGCGCAAGCCAGCTAATCCCTAAATGTCTCAAATATTTTCATGATCAGACTAAATGGGTTGTGTCTGCAGGTGGTTTAGCCTGAAGGAACCTCAGCGTTATCTTTTTGAAGTTCCTTACTTGTTTTGGATTTGCTGTCTGCAGCAAAATCAAAGTTTCACGCCGTTTTAAAGAAAGTGCTGTTCTTCCGTTTCATGTCTTTCTCAAAGGTTATCCAGTGTGACGAGTGAGCCGATATGTTTTCATTTAATGGTCCTGAGTTGATGAGTTGTTACCTACTAAGGCAAAAACACTGAGGCTATTTTAGGCAAATACTTCAAACCAGTTTACCTAAATCATTCATTTTTAACTACTGTCTATTAAATAATTTCTCAGAATCTTTAAGACAGAATGACTCTTTTTCACCAGCAGTAGAATATTGACTGGAGAAACTTCAGGAGATTCAGAGGAGGCAAAACATCATAGGCCTCACTTTTATTAGTGCTTTCAAACCAGTGTTGGCAACTCGTGCTGTCAGACTTGGGTTGTGAATGCTCCTTTGGTAGAACATCAAAACGCCAAGCTGACAGTGTGCAGGGAAGTTCATCTTTTTCGGCTGTGCTAATAATTGTAACTACATACAACCCATCAGTATGTGAACAGCAACATGTTTTGTGTTGTTCTTGCTCTACACGATGGATTATAAATAAAAAAATGACTGAGACTAAAGTTCTGGCTTTTAACTTAAACAGCGTTTGACGTTCATATACGGTACATAATGAGCAACACAATTTGACTCAAAAGGTTTTTCTTTCAGTCCTGCAATTTAAGGATAACGGGATTGTTGGCTGACTGCCAAGAAGAGTTTCCACACAAATTGGTTTGCATGACATAAATGCTCAACCTCTCCTGCTTTTTCTTATCGTGCAAATGTGCCTGTGATATTACTTGTGTGTGGCCGCATTTCCATTGAGTGAAACATCACTCACAAACCTTGTTATACACAATAGGCTGACCACTGGAAGAAGTCACTATTCAAGTTTTTAATTTCATAACATACTATATTGGATAACTTGGCATCATGCGGCATTTTCATATTCCCATGCTCAGTCATGAGAGTGCTCAAGGTTGTTCACAAAGTTTGCACAAATGTTTCATGAATTACTTACTTTGACGTGCCACCTGCTCATTTGGAGGTGTGCTTTCATGAGATTTGATCATGTGCGTAATCAACATTTAAAAAATGCTGTATAAATTCACAACAATAATTTTCGCCTCAAGGTTGTATGCCTCTGCCAACTATTTAAGTTGTAGTTTACACTTTTCAATGTATGACCAACATTTCATCACAACATCATTTTATACTTTTGGACATTTGTGTAAATAGTCAAGCACTTTTGAGAGTTTCTGTGACCTTGACCTGTGTTTAACCAAATCTGATCAGTTCATCCAAATGGACATTTGAGACAAATTTGGAAAAAATATATATTCCAGCTGCATAAGTATTGTGAGCATAAAGATGGGGGATGATGAACAGACAAGTCTTTTTGGCTACTGGAACAGAAATAAAAGGGTTCTGAAAGGCTGGAGTTTTAATGTAATGGCAATTGAGCGGTGTCTTATGGACGTCAATGGTCCCCTATTTTACTGTTTTTCATCAATATATTATGGGTCTCAGATATACACAAAACATGTCTCTGAAGTGTTTGGCTCTAAATACCAAACAGATCATGCATTGTAGCATCCCATAATCCCCTCTGTTTCAGCCCTGTTCCAAAAGTGCTGATTCTCTGTCTGTTACTTTAGATGAAAGTAAGGAGCCACTCCCCACGCCCCTCTGAGAGGTATTTGGTTAAAAAGAACACAATGGTGCTCTAGGAGGAGATTCAGGTGATAAGGTGGGGGGGTACCTTGGTTGGATATTAGCTAATGGTTACAAAAGCCAGAACAACGTTATGACATCATAAAGTGGCCAAAATCTGATCAGCTCATTTTCAGACAGGTTTTTATATAAATGGATCAGGACAAAAAGTGAGAGAATCTTTGTTCCTGAAACTTTCAGAATCTCTTTACACAGAGGGGACACATGTTGATGTATAAAATACATGAAAAAGTGGATTTTGCCTTGGGGACCTTTAACTGGGGAGAGTGGTGAAACCACAGCGCTGGAATACTGTGACCTTGGCTCTGAGGATATAATAGAAGAGATTGACGGAGAAAGAAAAAGAGGTCAGCTTAACCCCACATGGGCTCTCTTATTCACTATCATACTCTCTCTGAATTGGTGCAATTGCTCATGATGTACGTGGAGACAAAAGTAAAGGTTCAGTTGTGTACTTTCTTGCCCTGCTTCCCCCTTGTTAAAGCCAAAGTTAAGTCCGGCTGTGTGTGAAGGTGATCTCGTCCGATAATCAGCTGTTGTCCAGATGGGAGAGGCGTGAGGTGCAGATAAGGACACGACAGCACAGGACACAGGGGACCAGAGGGGTCCAAACCATTTGTTAGGGTCTACTAGGGCAGACATGTTATCAATGGTAGGCTTTCTTCCTATAGAGATAAGCAGGTGTAAATAAAAGATAATGAGTCTACACACCAAGGGGGGAAAGGGTGGGGGGGCTATTATTGGCTGCAGAATGACATTGTGTATGTCTAAAGCCGTCCAGATCAAACAATGTGACCTTCATGGCCGAGAGGATGGATGTGGATGATTTGTGTGGTTTTTAAGATCTGAATATATTGGCAGTTAAATTAGCTTAGTTTAACCCACACCGACACATGCATACAGACTGTTCACAAGCATTATAATGCAGACATTTATCTTAAAAAAACTTGATTGATGTAGGTTAATCTTTGAAAAGGCATACGCATCAAAGTGCTGGGAATGAGCTCGGAAGGTTTGACAGTGATAAAAAGTGCATATTTGTCTACCGTATATAGCGTATACGGTAGACAAATATTCTAAGTTAATAAAAGCTGCTATTTTTCACATTGTACTCTCAGATGTAAAGGAAGCGCAGTAGCTGACAGTCTTATCTTCTGCCATCGTTTGATTTTGTGAGGCACTATTGTATAATTTACATAACTGGCACTGACATTACATGCAAACTGTAGCAACAGAAGATAAGAAAAGATAGAGAGATATTATATTATAGCAATTCGGAAATTGATGCGTCAACACTAAAATCATAATTACATTTTTATACAAGAAACTGGATATCTGTATCTATTGTGGTCTAGTTGCTCTCAGGATTTGACACAAACTCCCACACACACACACACGGCCAAACCGCCTTCTTCATCTTCCTCGGGGTACAATTACCTCATCATCCAGTCTGAACAGTAATTATCACAGCAGTGCCTCATTAAAGTCATTATTTAGATAGAATGTCCATTGACCTTCCTCATTATCCACCTGGCTACTTTTCTTTCTTCCCTTCTCTCTGCATGTGTTTAGTTACCAGCCTAAAATAATGTCTGTGGCAGTTCATTGACACTTTTCATACATGTAGCTTTTAATACAGCTGTAATAACGGTTAAGTGGCCATTTTTATACCCTCTATGGCAAACAGCAGAGAATAAGCAAAAGGTATATCATGAAAAATATGAAAAACAAGCATGCTCTCAAAAGCATTAGCAGTAAAAAGAAAGAGAAAGTCTTGTATTGATCGACACAAACTGCTCTGTAAGTGCTTTTAGCATTGTAGGTGTGGATCGATATAAGACATTTTCTCTGTCTTTTAGCATTCCAATGATGTATTTTTACTATCTCTACACAAAGGGGAGACAAATAAATATTAAGAAGGCATGGCAAACATAATGTAAAAGGAAAATACTTTTCAGCTGTTTAGATTGGGTGTAATAGCTGTTCATTTGAGTCTCAGTTATGAAGAAACCTTTTTAAATAGTATATGTTAATTTGTGTATGAGCAGGGGGAAGTGATGCCTGTCAATCTCTAGGTGGTAAAAACAAGCTATCAATTGGTCCTGCTGCAGCTTTAGATTTTCAGGACAATCTGCAATTCTGCCTCTTTTAACTTTAAATAGGACGCATTCAATCAGAGTGCAATTAGCTTCCCAGAAAGTTGATTGTTTCTCTCCAATGCAATGACAACAACATCATTTGCAAAACAAATGTTCTGCTTCTCCATTTCAGATCACTCTAAAGTAGACACAAAATGCTAATTTGATGCTTCATGAATGTAGGTCTTGTGGTGATTTGTGTCTACAGATCCGTTCGAAAGAGATTTAAAGACTTCATTCTTGTCATGACAATTAACAGTTAGAGGAACCAGCTTTAAGAATTACTCATTCACTTCACACACAATACTAGAAAACAACTGTCCCATCTGAACCCTGATTGATGTCGCAAACTGTAATAAACAGATTGGGATTGTGGGAAACATTATTTCAATCTCTCTGTCTGTACACACAAACTGAAAGATTGACAATAAAGTTGACTTTGACTTTGAAACACTTCACATTGCATGTCTGGGCTTGTTCATAAACAACTTTAAAAAACACTTCTGAACCTGACCAGGTAGGATTTGCCAGAAGCTCCCCTCCAGTCGAAGACATGTATGAACATGTCTTGTTAAAAATGAGGTGCTTCCATTTTGCTAGACAACTAAGTCGTGGATTTGTCTTGCTTGTTTTTAAAACCTGACCCAGATTAAATAGGATTCAGCAAGCATGTTCTTGCTGTGAGGTTGCATCAGTGTCCACTTGCTTGAGAGAGAATAGGAGATAAATAAAGACACATTTATATGGTGGGGGAGAGAAGTTTAAAGTGCAGTCCATACTTCTGCATTGAATCCACGCCATAGCCATCCCAGTTTGCTTGGTTTAGAATGCTAGCTACGGCTAGCAGCTGTAGCTATCCAAGCTGAAAGTAAAGCTGCATCTACTTGATCTTTTTTTTGCCCAATGTGAGGTTTGGTGCAGATACTTGTGGTGAAAATAGCAAGTTCCCCTGCTAGCTTGCACTGATTAGCACAGCAGTAATCTGATTAGTTGCGTGTTGAAAGATCCACTTTGAGCGCAGCGCTTTGCGACACCGTATGGTCGGGACTCGGTACCGCTCCCACCATAGAAACGCAAAGTCAGCACCGTTTCGCTTCTAGTCACGTGAATGCATCTGTATGTGCGCTACTTGCCGATATATTTGTGTACTGGTGGTAGGAATTTTGGTGGGCTAATAAATTCAGGCATTGTTATTTGCTGTACCACTGTTTAATACTAATTTCCCCCGACTCCTACCCAATCTGCTCAGTTCCTTGTTTGAAGTACACTAAGAATCTGAACAGCAGGGATATTAGCAATCTGTTAATCCTAGCCCACTTGAGCTTTATTCCATTTTTTTGCTCTTTTGTTTATTTAAATAATTATCTGTCCCGCTTTCGTGGAAGTATTTGATCTGCAGGAATATTGACAAATTATAAAATGAGTCACCAGAATGCAAAAAAAGACTGTTAACAAATAACAGACAAAACTCTTGATAGCCTAGATTCCCAGAAACAGAGGTATTTTTCTCGCCAGCTTTAGATGTTTGCCACAGTCTGAGTTTACTGCGTGTGTATGCGTGCGTGTTTGGGTTGAGGGGAGTCCTGCAGGCACCAGTGTTCTCAGAAAGCACAGTGGGAAATGTTGGAGGTGAGTCAGAGAAGCATGCATAGTCTGGTGTCTCATGGATGGCAGAATGCCCAGCGCACAGCATTGCCTCTCCAATTAGGACAGTGGGAAGCAGGCACTCTGCTACATACTCTACTACACACACAGCTGTAGTTCCTCTACCTCTACAGATTGGATCACCCCAGAATTTTGTAGGGTTTGAAAAACGTTTCTGTAGGAGCGGGTGTTTTCTTTAAATAATGAAAATGGACTAACCAACCCAAGTAGATTTAGCCATGCCATTACTTTTCCTTACACCCTAGATAAGGTATTTCCCATACCCCAAAAATATACTTGTTGAGAATCTTTATTTATGTAATTGTTATTAGTAGTTGTAGTGTACATATGTTTTGAGACAGAAAGAGTTTTCCCTTTCAAACATGCTTTGCTTTAAAAAAAACACAAAAAAAACACTCATTGGCATACCCTTAGATTGGTCTCATCAGAGGACGACACACTGAGCATAAGGCCATGAGAGAGTGAAGGACGAGAGGTTGAAGTCAATCTCATTGTAATTTTTGACTCAATGAGGGAATAATGAGCTCAAACCTCAAAGGGATGTTTTTATCATGCCACCTCCTTGACACTGTGGAGTCAAGGACTAACATGCATTAACCCTCAAACAGAGACAATTTAGCTCTGCATAATTTCTTCGAAAGGGTTCATACACTCTGGGAATTTGTATTCATTTAGTTATTGGTGTGTGGATCTAGTAATCGAGCCGGTTAGGACACAATGCAGCTGTGACAGCCACAGTGTAAAAAAAGGGGCTAGGTGGAGAGAAACTGAACTGAATCAATTAAAGAGCAGTGTTCGAGCTATCCCTTGATTTGTATTATTTAATAGTTAATCTTTTTTTTGTGCAATTCGACCAAAGATAACTAAGCAACAATGATTGAATTTTACTCCTCACATGCAAGAAAACATGATAAAGAAAAAAAAGGAACAATTTCAAAACAAATTTTAACAAAAACTAAATGCTAATTTGTTCGGCTCTGAAGTGAAGACAATGTTTCCAAAAGACACTATAAATAATGAAATAAAAAAACAATCAACTATGATAATGAAATCATATACAATAGGTTGGATGTTAGTCATGTTTCATGTAATGTATGCTAGAGGTTTATATTAAGAGCAAAATGTTGATGAGATATAAACTAATGTGGTTTCGTTTAAGCTTAAGTCAGTATCAGGAAAGGTTTCAATTACTACAGTAACCTTATTTATAGCCTACATTGGATCAAATATATTGATATCAACCGGCTCGGCCACAGCGAGGAGATGAGGATGTTCCTTCATTGACTTAACGGGCACTCAGGAGGTATTGACTTCATGTTCGGTTAGCAGGCATCCGGCCGCCTGATAAATGGATTGCTTTATCAATACGTCAAACACACACACAAACCAAACACACACACAATCTTGTACCTAAAACAGAACAAATTCCCTGACACTCACACATAAAACAGATGGGAACATATGACCTAACACACACACACACACACACACACACACACACACACACACACACACACACACACACACACACACACACACACACACACACACACACACACACACCAGATTATATGGCTGAGGAGATGGTGATAGATGGCGCCAGTTTGTCAGGTTTTCTCTCTAGCGCTGGTCTAATGTGGCATCACACAGCCCTGACACCACCAGATCAGCAGGGTCAAAGACAAGTTCAGGGAATATTAACCCATACCCATAAATAACCACAAGGTGTCAGAGCGCACCCTCGGAGAGAGGCACAGTATCCAATGTTTGATTAGAGAGCCAAGAGCAAGTCTCTCTGGGTTTGATTTCCTTGTCTGGGTAGGTCTGATGAATATATCTCCATTAGATCATTTCATAAAATATGTAAACCATGCACGCAGTCCTGAGAAGAGGTGTCCAAAGTTAAAGGCCTTAGCAATTAACTTTTTGGTTTTAGTCAAACTTATATATTATGGAAGGTTTTGTGATTGGTGTGTTTATATGTGTGCCGTGTGGGAAGGTTAGTCATTTCAGATTTGGGAGTGGGCAGCAAAACGAATGGTGGTCCAAAATCTGATCCTTAGACATTAATGACTGAAGTCAGGTTTCCTAAACATTTTTCAAAATGTAATGTCATTTTCTGACTCATCTGTAGAGTTTTAGAGCATCGTTGACATCCAAGTACAGATAGCTAGATGTTTTTATGTCGATAAATTGTTCTAAGTTTAAAATGAGTTTGTTTCATTCGGACTATTGTCAAATATTTGACAGACAATTGTAGCCAGGAACTGTATCTGATACAATTCAATATGCAATTTTCGCAAAATCAAAATGTTATAATTTAGAGAAGAAAATATTGGCACTAGACTGGAAAAAAAAATATTTGTACATTCTGTCCTTATTATTTTTCATATTTATCCAGACCTGGAACCTACTCAATTAAAACTACTACCGGTACATCATTTTCCATACTGTACAACTTAAGAAGACTGTTCATTAATTAGTAGTAGTGAAGTGAAGTTAAACCAACCTCAACTTTTAGTTTGGTTTCCCTAACTTTGAGGCGCACTTCGCCACAGAATTAGAACAGCTGCTGGTAGGAGCCTTTTGCCTCTTCCCATTGTTATTTGGCGTTACTAATAACATCAACAATGGCTCCGTTATTTTCAACTGTCCCAGTAAGCCGTGACAGTGAGCCAGCAGGTACGATATCAGGACTCGGAAACCAAAAAGAAATTCAGCCATTATTAATGATGTAGTGTATAACAAAAACACATACACGCACTTTGGAGGATAGCAGTTTGCACACATTCTTACTAATGTGGGACAACAAACAGCCCTCGAGGGCCATGTGACATCAGAGTGTTTTGGCTTAAATATCCAACAACTTGCTATCACTCCCCTTGCCAAATGCACAACACTGACTGGGGGAAAATCTTAATGTTATAAAAAAAAATGTATCTTCGGTTTTGGAAAGTGTTTTCACATTGCGGCTCTTCTATAAGCTTCATCTTGAGAACTTACAAGGAGAAAAATAATCTTCATAAATACCCTCCAGGGCACGTTATATCATTTCAATTTTTTTAAACATTCAAAGCACCTTTACTATACCTGAATTCATTTGACTTGCTAATTAGTGTTGCTGTTATCAGGGGTTTAATTAAACACACTTGACGTTGAAAGTGAGCAGAATATTTTGTCAGTGTGTTGTAGGATATGTAAATTAAATAGGTTGGGTCTGTTCGTGTCGATGTGTGTGTGTGTGTGTGTGTGTGTGTGTGTGTGTGTGTGTGTGTGTGTGTGTGTGTGTGTGTGTGTGTGTGTGTGCTTTGTTACACCTTATATTTCCTGCTGCAGTGCTGCCTGAGTGTTTCAGATAAGGGTGAGTGGCAGAGTCATCATATTCTTCACTGCCTTACTAACTGTTTTTTCAGAAACGATAATATGTACAAGACACAAGGAACCTCACACACACAGAGCTGGCACTCGCTTCAATTAGGCCCAGATCTATGACTTGCTCTAGATCAAGATCTATGACAAATACTGTTTAAGGGGCCCAATAATGTTTTTTTGGGGGGGTGTTTTCCCTGTCCTGTAGTGTATTCTATAGATGTGTATGCATGTAAATGATCTGCATGTAAATTATCTGACTTTAAATCAAGTAAAAGTCAACTTTATAGTCAATCTTTCAGTTTGTGTGTACAGACAGAGAGATCGAAATACAATTTCCCACAATCCCGAATATACACAAATTAACCATCAACTAGTTGTTGATTAACATGCATATTAGCAGTATATTGGCCCTTTATAAAACACTTATAATTGCCTTATTCTACATGACCATGTTCTACAAGTAATAAGCCATTAGTTGAGAGTTTTTCCTCAATAACCCTCTAATTAGTGCTTATTTATTGCAAGTTAGGAAGTTGTTGTACATGAGTTTTGGTCTTAATATGCCCTGCTCAATATGGGCCTAATAAGGCAGTAGTACCACAAGAATAGTAATTATACCATAATAACACTTAACAAATATGATCTATTCTTATGTAACAAGGCATGAAACTATAAGTGTTAATGGTGTCTAAATAACTCAAAATTAGGTATTTATATCTAAGAACATGTTCCCTATTTTAAAGTGAAGTCTTGTTCATAACCAGCAGAGTGGTGGAGTTACGCGTCCTAAAACCTGGAAGTAAGCTGCGCATGGGTTCCCTCGACAAAAAAGCAATGAGATTTCTCCATAGGATTTTGGAAAATAGCTTGAAATAAGGTCTGTGGAAAACAAACCTGTTACTGTAGATAAATGTACGTTTGTTCAGCCGGATAATATCCGCATGTCTACCGTACTTTTATAATTTTCTAATCATAAATCTAATCGATAGATTTATGATTGATAGATTTATGATTCTAAAATGATTTTGTTGTTTTTTCTAATCATAACCTGTCACAACAGAGTTGGCCAGCTACCCAATAAGAGCAGACTGGGCTCTGGTTTCAGACATAGGGTGAAAAGAGGTGCTGCAGCACAGGCAGTATGAGAAAAAGAAAGCAATTTTTGAACATTAAAGCATGTAAACATGTCACAGTAGGGGAACAAAATCCAATTATAAAACCTGAAAATTAGCACAATAGAGNGTGTGCCTTGGCAGTCTCAGAACCAAAGTGATTTTGGAAAATTGCAAAATATAAATCTATTCTAGTAGACCTCAACAATGGAATTATGATCAGTGGAAATGGCCATGAAATGGGACCTTTAAAACTATTAGAAATAAAAAACAATAGTTACTTGTGGAAAGTTTCGTGCCTCCAAACAACAAAGAATAACTGCTTCACAGTGAATAATGAGCTACAGGTAAAAGATATATAATATGCAACCACCTCCTCTGCCCTCGAGCCAAAAGGCAAATACTAACACTTTTAGTTTGACGCTACAGTGTAAGACTTCCTCAATGGAACAGCTTTTCTGTGTATTACCTTTTAATACACAATCAAAATGTTTGTTTACTGGATACGTGTAGAGCAGGGGTCTCCAACCTTTTTTAGGATGAGAGCTACTTTCAAAAAATAAAACAAGTCGTGAGCTGCTTTTACTCCTCTTTTTTTGTTTTTTGCAGTGTATACATTTAACACATGTTAACATTATATGCCTACCTTTAACCTTTGTGTGCTATTTGGGTCTGTGGGACCCGTTTTCAGTGCTTACTAAAAGAAAATGTATGCAATTAAATAATTTGAACCTGCTTTATTTGGGGGGGGTGACCTCACATCCTCTAGGGGGGTCTGGGGCATGCTGTCCTACTGTCCTACATTGGAATGATTTCTTACTTTATTTTTTACAACTATATTAAATAGATAAAGGTGTGCTCTCCCTTGCTCTCCCTAGCTCTCCCTAGCTCTCTTTCTCTGTCTCGCTCGCTCACAGAGGCTGTGTGCTCCTCCGTGGCGATGACAGCTTGCGGTAAAAAAAATAAATAAACATATTTGTAAAGTGGGGGGACACAAACGGGATTTCGAAAAGTGGGGGGGACATATCCCCCTTGTCCCCACATGTCCCCCTTGTCCCCAGTGGAAATGACGGCGTGCGTCAAGTGCAATAAATATAAATATGCAAGTTGCAACACACACAGAGTAAAACTCTGACCCTCAGGTGTTGTATAGGTTGGCACGACTAGGCTGTTCAATGGGGCTGATGTTTTGTGTAGATTCTGCCTGAAGGAAAGGTCGCACTCCTTATGAAGCAGTTAGCTGCCGCTCCACATTGCTTTTCTTCCCGACTGCAACGCTGGTCCCGCAAATTAAGCAAGAACGTGATTGGTCGATATTCATTGTGGGGGGTGGGGGGAGGAGGGGTGTTAGATAGATATAGAGTTGTAGTAAGTAGATAGAGTTCGCTACGATTGAGGTTTCGTTTATGCATGGGGTAGATTATTTTAATTACCGGTACATTTCTTTCTTTTTTTTGTGTATTTTTAATATTTATGGATTTGCTTGGGAGCTACTTCTTGAGGGCTTGCAAGCTACCGGTAGCTCGCGATCGAAGTGTTGGAGACCCCTGGTGTAGAGTATTGATATTTTGATATAAGGCAAGCTTTAGTGTTAGATTTAAGATATCCTAATATGTAGTGTTGTTTATTTCCTGGTTTTTAAAACGGCTTAACACTTAAGAGATGTCATTTTTCTTAACTTTCCAAACGTTTACCTGTTCAATTATTTGCCCTTCCCCACTTAGTCATTGTATCAACATCACTGACAAGTATTTATCAGCAATCTTATGTTTATATTTTATGAAAGCAGGAAAGGTCAATCCTACAATTCTTTTGCAATAACAATATCAGGTTCTTGTTCAAAAATATTGTAATATTTGATTTTCTCCTTTTAAACCAGCCATACTGTACATAGTAGTGAACCAGTGGTTTTGCTTGCCTAAGAAGTAGAAAGGTCTTAAAAGACCACACCAGGAGTCTTGTTTTTACCAGAGGTCGGGTTGCATATCGTTGACTTTTTTACGATACCAATACCACTGAACGATACCAATACTCAACCGATACATATCGTGTTACTTTCATGTTGCATAATTGAATCATCCCGCAATTACTCCCATGAAGCACTTTATGATATAGTTAACATGTCAAATGAATATTAAATTCAATTGTGGGACCTTTTAGTACTGAACAAACAACATGTTATCGATGAAGAAAACAGATTCTGCAATATCATTTATAACAACCATCAGGCGTGAATAGTACATCTTGTCAATGCAAAAAGAAAATAGCACCAGTAGTATAATCAATATTCAACCTGAGATTCCACTGACCAGAGAACACATAAAGGTTCATGAGATCTCGGCATTGCACATAAAACAAATAGCATAATTAAAATCAACATTTGCCTGATGAAAGAAAACAATAAATGCGGCCCACACTCCACAGTGACTCGTTTGCGGAGTTTCACGGCAAAATTGACATCGTAATTTTGAAGGTTTGGTGGCGAGTTTAAGGATATTACGCCTCACTTTCATAAAAAATTAAATAAATGTCAAAAATCTGATCTGATTTCGGTACGGTATACCGTAGCTGCCAGTAACCGGTATTTCGGTAATACCGGGTACCGGTATGCACCCTAACCAGAGGTGTCTGACTGTGTCGCACCTTCCTTTTGTTTCCTGTCAGGCTGGTGGAGAAGAAAATGGCGGCGGTGCAGCGCTGTGAGGAGCTGCTGCTGAAGATGGAGTTGCAGGCGACTGACAAAGAGGAAAACAAGCAGATCTCACTGGGCACCTCCAAGCTGAACTACCTGGACCCCCGCATCAGCGTGGCTTGGTGAGTGAACAGTGAACACTGACACGGTCAATATAAACAACTGGGTTGCCCATAGTCGCTGTCTAAAGCCCTGCACCTGTCAAAATACAAGGTGGGTTTTCAAATCAAACCACCTCTTTCCTAGCCTGTTTCACCAAGCAAGCTTATTGGTCAGCCAGATATTTGGGTTTTCCAGTCCATTGAAGATGGTTGCTTAATCACTGTAAACCTCCATCTTAAGCTGAGTTCCATTGTCTGACCAAATATGTACACAAACCAACTTCTAACTAACCAGTCTTTCTGGAATAACTCTCATTGGCTCCTTAAGAACTCCAATGAGAGAGCAGCGAAGCATTTCTAGTCTAGTAATAACAAAGTTGGAAAAATGAGTTTACAGATCATTAGCCTTGCTGTGACTTCCATGATATATAATAACAGCTAAAATACATTTTTGTGGTATGACACTTTTTCTACTCTGGCTTTAAAACAGATCGTGAGACAACATAATATGTTCTATAGATTAAGTTAAAGTATTTTAAGACATTTCTGCAGTAGAGATATACAACATATATAATTTGTCATATGGAATTTAATTTATTTTTTCTTAACGTTGTTTAACAATACCAACTATATTGTTTTCCTCTCTAGCCTCAAAGCTGAAGTAATTTTTATTTAAAGCTACGGTTGAAATGTCTTTTTAATTTCTCCATTACATTAGTTTGGTCATCTTCAAACACAGTAAAAGCACTTGTGTAACTAATTTCTTTGCCATACACACAAGAAACCAAATTAATATAAAACATAAAGTGTTAGAATTATTTATACATTCCATTGGTATAACTTTGTGCAAGCTTAAGAAACAATGATTTTGACAACTTTGAAGACTAAGTAGTGATTTCAGCTGTATTTATTTTGCAGAGGATGCTAAACAATCGTATATTTTTTCAGGTGTCGGAACATGGTCGTACCCGTAGATAAAATCTACAATAAGAGCCAGAGGGACAAGTTTGCCTGGGCCCTCGACATGACGGAGGCAGACTTTGAGTTCTAACTTTAAGCCTCTAAAAACCCCAGTCTCACTAGATGATGGTTATTGCAGATAAGGAACCAATGACTGTAATACATACAGAACTTTAATATTGCATTCATATTAAATTACTGGGGACTTCATGTGATAGTGTGACACGTTTCGTTTACAGCTGTGCATTTGTCTAATGCTTTTGGTACTTAGTTCTGTTGCTTGTTTTCTTTGTACAATGTGTTTTCACTAATTTGAATAAAGGTTCCTACTACACAGTAAAGTGACACACTCGTCCGTGGACATTTCTGCAAATACTTGTTAATTTGGTGCACGATCATGGTCAGTTAGAAACCTCCTGTTAAGAAGGTAACTTCACCATTTTCCAGCTTAGTTTAGTGTAATAATGAATTGCATTTCAACACATTATAGACCAAAACAAACATGCTAACATTCCAGATCACTTGCATGATAAAATACAACTCTGGCTTAAAAAAATAAATACAGAAAAACACTGAGCACCTAGGAGTTAATATTTTAAAAAATTCACTCAGCACCTTGTCAAATATGAATTATGTAATACATGACAGACAGCATTGTATTAAATAGCTTTAATAGAAGAAAATCAGCTGAAATTGGAATGCAACCCACAGCCTGGTACTAACAGTGCTCTGTCAACTCTACAGGCTTCAGATGTTCACTGCGCCCATGTTGGTACGGATGGAGGTTCCACTGGCCTGCATGTTGTACTTCCCAGCACAGGCAAAACATTTCCATCAGTCATCGCTTCATGGGATTTATCTATCTAAGATATATTATCTAATAACCTCTGGGGCCAGTGCACAAAAAAATCCCTAAATTGCATTTCTGCACGTGAGCGTTTAAAGTTCTGAGGGGAATATCACACTATTCTAGTTTACGAATAACTTTTCAAGTCATTTCATAACTGTAACCGTTTATCACAATAATCCATATATAAAAAAGCATTTCACACAACGACACACTAAATCAATATTAGTCAATTTTCAAAATGGAAAAAGTCTCCTGTAGACTTCACTCCGTGTTACTTAGGAACCTGCGGACAGACAAAACAAAGGTGCGTTTAGTTAACTGGTTTAAAGGAATGAAGGAAGTTAATCCAACTAAAATCGCATGAGCCTGCATTTTTCCACATTTTAAATCTGGCAAAAACAAACTCCTTAATAACATTTAAAACTCATCCAATCTTCCAAATATGAATGATTTCTTTATATTCATAGAAGGGAAAATTCACAACAGATTCAAATATAAATGTTCCCCTTTTTTAGTGGTAGGCCTACTTATCAATCTGTAGTAAAGGTTAATGATGGACGGATTCCAGGGTCATGATCTCTGAAGAAACGAATTTTCAATATTATTGTTTTAGCGCATTTAGCAATTCTATTTGCATTATTAAAAAAAGTCAAACAAAACCTACCTATCTAAATTGATAAACAAGTAAGAGTAAAACGTGTTTTCATTTTGGTGTGAACTGTCCCATTTAAGATGCATGAGTCGAGGGGAAAGAGGGGCATGAATAAAAGCCATCGGTGTGAACTGTTTTTTTTGTCGGCTTTAAATGCTAGCTGGGTTTACGGCTCACCTTCATTAGGAGCCTTGACCATCTTTAGGCTTTTCCGGTGCCGCCTCAATCTCTTCAACTCCAGCCTGGGTCATCAGGTCGGAGATGTTCTTCTCCAAATCATCAATACGCGTGCTCATCTCATCAAGTGGAGAAACAGTTAAGGTAGACAACTTAGACAAAAACACAAAGTTACTGTTATATAGGCAAAATTGGGTTTTACTTCAGTCTGTACATCTACCTTTAAGCCATGAACCATTACCATATTAGATTGACCAGTGCATATAAATCAATTAAATCTTATTTCATTTGTTTTATTAGTAAGGATATTCCTTCCGATGATCTGGTCTGACATGGTCTGGAACTTGTCCTGCATCTGTTGCAGCAGTGTCTGGACCTGGGAAACGAGCACACAGAAATCATGTCAGTGAAACAATAAGCCACACATAAATGTATCTAGTGAGTAAAGTAGGTTCACTGATGGCAGCCACACATCAGACGTACCAGTTGCATTTAGAGATCACACAATTGAGCAGATATAAATAATATTGCTGTCAGCTGACTATTCATTATTAACAATAGCTCTGCCAGTGACAAACATCAGCACTCCCACTCTAATGCACCATCTCTGAATGGTTTAAAAAAGGACAGTGAAAGTAACTAGTTTCCTTGACAACAATGTAAAATCTCAGTAATCACGGGAGATGATTATTTAATCCAGTTAGTGTGATAAGCATATGTGCAGAACAATTAACTCACAATAAGTTCATACTTCTCTGCATTGGTGTTCATCATTATATGGGGTTCTCTGATGGTGGTTTCTTAAGTATACACCAGTCAACAATTTTTCACTTGTTTTATTCTTTATTATGTCAAAAACGTTTGTTTAAGAGGCAGAATGATAAAAAACAACTAAATCTAGAGTAACTGGGCGTCTTTGAAGATGGTTTTAAAACAAAAGTATTGGAACACAAATGTGTATAGAAAGACATAAATACCACAGGGGATTGATACATGTTTGGGAGGTTAACTGAAGTTTAACGACTTTTCTACATTATCTCCATGACAACACTAGGAAACATTACCCAAGTATAATGAACAGGTAGAATTAATCTGGAACATCGCATTGTGCTATATCTGAGTGATACTGCACAATGTTCTTAATGCTTAAAATATACATTTATTAAAACAAGCCTCTTTAAAGAAGAATCACACGGCAGCAACACTTCTGTTGTGTATAGCTATGCATTTTGCTCGGTTGTGATTTGATGATGTCATGTAAAAGCCCAACTGACCATTCACGTTATATAACGTGCTAAACAAAACATGCTGGCTTCAGTACACAAGTTGATCAAACCGAATCCATGAATCTATTTTATTTCAAAAACGTTAATAACACAAAAGGCTACGGATGCACTATACAGCTGATGCAAACAGCTAACGTTAACTGTCCACCGTTAGCATTCTTATTGCTTTTGCTAGCTATGCTGCTGTAGATAACGCTAGCGTGTCATTACGCTCTCGACTCACCACATTGGTAAGGTCCTGCACCGACTTGGGGTCCGTCTCAGCCATGTTGTGGTGGAAGTTATTATCAATGTCTAAACAGTAGTAGAACTGAAAATGCTGTTTAGCAATTATGGATATATCAAGCTTGTAACAGTTCGAAATAGGTAGCCCTCCCTCGATAGCACCACCCAGCACAGTCAGCTGTTCTACATAACACAGAGTCTCGCGAGAGCTGTGTGGCCGCTAAGAAATGTGGAACATTGAGTATTGAATGAAGCAATACAATAAAATAGTAGTTGTGTTTAACCCCTTATGGCCCCCAAGAAAAAAATGCGACACTCATTCAACGCACTTGTTTTACCAGGGGCAGCATATCATTAGGTGACCCAACGACTCTCATGTTTCATACATTTGGAAAGTCTAAAAGTATCCGTGCGCGCGTGTGTTTGTATGCCTGCTTGCGCGTGCACGTTCCGCCTCCTCTCTTGAGATCGAGTTGGGGTTTGATAGTTGGAGCTGCCAGGGAACACAATGTGTTTTGACGCTGAAACATCATTGTGACTGTTTGTGTTTTTAAAAGGCGAAGGAAAGTGAATAAAGACGACTGGTGAGTAAAGTTAGAAGTAGTCCACGGTTTACCCATACAACGTTAAAACTGAAATGATGCTACTTTGACTTAAAATCTATATCAGGAGCGATACATCGCGCGAGCTGTAAACGCGCTTTTTAAATACAAAAATGATTCTGTACGTTTGGCATTAGCGTTCACATGTTTAATGTCCTCATATGAGTCTACAACAATTTAAACAGACGGTGTAACAGCTGCTTCTTTGTGTGATGTTGCTGTTACTGCCCAAAAATGATGCCTGTATGTTCAGGCATGTCAGTGACCCAACCCCGTGAAGCTATGCTTATCTTGCATAACAGTATGTCCTCTTACTAGAAGTGGCCCAACATATTTACTTTACTGTGTGTGTGTGTGTGTGTGTGTGTGTGTGTGTGTGTGTGTGTGTGTGTGTGTGTGTGTGTGTGTGTGTGTGTGTGATGGTTTACTCACACAACCCGAGGAGGGAAATAGCTGAAGACACCTTAGATTGTTAAATACTTGAGTAATGTTTAACTGTAGGAAACCTATAAAAACAAACTTGTTATAGGCTGTGTTCCAAGTGCATTGACCTAGCATTAACTTTCATAGCTTTTTTCAAAATGACGTGAGGCAAGGGACCAATTAATAAAGGGATTTTTTTTATATTTATCAGATGAAGTGAATAAACATTACAACCATAGACTGTACACAACTCATCTTGCTCTGACATTTATTTTCAAATAAACTGACCAATGTATTTACTAGCCTTTTTCACCCTGGATTGACAATATGTTACTGCATTTCATAGCTGTAACTGTATAGTTGTAAATGTTTTGTGAGAGTTTATAACTTGAACTGGCTTCTCCTCCAGCAGTGAGGTCTGTCCTTATTTCTGTCCTTACTTGCAGCTGAGTTATGAGAAATATAATATGTCTAA
Source organism: Notothenia coriiceps (assembly GCF_000735185.1). Classification (NCBI taxonomy): domain Eukaryota; kingdom Metazoa; phylum Chordata; class Actinopteri; order Perciformes; family Nototheniidae; genus Notothenia; species Notothenia coriiceps. The sequence continues at coordinate 15,057 of NW_011335528.1, read as the reverse complement.
TGAGTTATCAGACCCTGATCCTTTTCTGGGTGACTCTCGGTGCTCCATGTACGCTGCATCTCCTGTCATGTTGAAATAACCTTTTTCTCAGCTATCATAAACCAAGTATGTAAAATAAATACCATCATTAAACCTGCTGCTGACCTTTTTTTTACTAAATAACTTCCTGGTGCATTGACTGGCCCTCTAAGATTTACCCAGTGACTTGTCAGCTGAAAATGCCAAACATATATTTGAGCCAAGGAGTTTATATTCTTGTTGGCCCTCTGGTATAGATGTGTCAATGGCAACCATACTATTAAGTGACCTGAAGAGTAACACATTCAGTATTTGCTCAGAAGATGTAGGTCATGCTTTTGTGTACAGAGCAACATACTGGCTAAACATCAAATGTGTCCACGTGACATTCTCATTTCCAAGGAGTTTTCTGTCCGTATCACATTGTCTAAAATGTAATTAATCATTCTATTTGTTCTCTAGAGTTCCCTGGAGAAAGAGGGAAACATTTGTATCCTTTATGTTATTATCCCTTCAAGAATGCTGGCTAGCACAAAACGTCACTATTTCAAAGATTAGAGTAGCCAAGTAGCTGAACTAGTTATGCTGCACACAGGGCATTAAGTGTGTGTGAGGACCTGTGGTGAGTTTTCAGAGAGAAGTCAGTTAGCAGGAGGAGACACGGAATAGTCGTCATACTTTTTAAAGAGATGATAGGGTTTAAGGCAGTGCTTCTCAAAGTGTGGTCCGTGAGCGCCCCCTAGTGGTCCTTGAGCGTCCCCTAGTGGTCCGTGAGTATATTGGTAACATTTCACATTCGAAATAAATACATTCATTTAGGTTTTCCGCACTCTCGCGGGAATATCTCCGCAATGGAGCGAGATTAAGTTTCACTTTCGATTGCATGATATAGCCCAGCGCAATACCTTCATCAAACATGTTGCCACTTGTTTGTACCATTTTCAGGCGATTTGAAATATGTTCTAGAAAAACGATGTGATTTTGGATATTCGTGGAGTTACAGTAGGTGGTCCGCGAGTGTTTTTTTATTGGTTAAGTGGTCCTTGGTATGAAAAAGTTTGAGAAACACTGGTTTAAGGGCATACACAACCAAATGAAACACAGTTAAAACATAAACACAACACAAAAATCAGAAAAAGAAGAAAAACATAAATAATTTTGTTAACAGATAACAGATTTATCATAAATTCTCACAAGTTCAATAATTGTGATATCTAATTGAAGTATCAAAAGCAATCTTGTGTTTTGCCTACTTTAGCCACTTTCCCATCTATTTGCAAAGAAATGAACTTGATTTTCCTGGTTATTTTTTCATTCCATATCTAAATGGTTCTTCCATTTATAGTGGTGATTACCAATTCCTTGTAATTTGTTTGATTACTAATAGGAATAAGTAGGAATCTTTCTTTTGAATGTCTTCTGTTGTTCCCAAGTAGTAGTATACGTTTATTTTTATTTTAGGAAATACAAAAATAGTTGACAGTTATTTTATAGCTCGACTCGCTTTTTGTTATCTCCACTGTACCAGCTAATGCTGACCCCTCCCACCCACTCAGCTGTCACACCTGCCTGTCATCTCTGCCTTCTCAGGATACTGTCTGTTTGACCTTTCCTAGAACTCCACTTGTTCCCTCTCTGTGGGAGGTTTCCACATATTTAGCTTCAAATTCCACACCTGTCATCCCCGTCTGTCTATGTGGCTGCTCATACATAAAACACACACACCTCTACCTTTCTGTAAAATGTATAAGCCCACGTTACCACCCAACTTAATGTAATTGTAAAAAGAAAATCTATTTTGCGAGCTCCAGTTGCAAATGTGTCCTGCACAGCCAACATATTCATAACGGAGAAAACGTAATAATTAAACTGATATGACTTTTCAATCTTTAAATATGGAAACTATTGCAGAAATGTGTTTCTTGTATACTAGCACACACAGTATAGGTATACTTCAGGTGTACATGAGTATACTGTATGAAGTAGGGCTGCTCGATTATGGCAAAAATCATAATCTCGATTATTTGGGTCAATAATTGATATCACAATTATTAAAAAGGATTATCCATTTACTTTGAAAACATCCATTTATTTAAAAAATAAATGTGAACAGTATGTTTTTAACAGTTGATTACCCTGAACGTTAAGTATAATTCAACTGAAAAACCAATTTAAAAAAAATCGTTTTATTTCGATTATGTTGTTTTCATAGTCGTTGCAAGCCAAAATCGTAATTGCGATTAAAACACGATTAATTGAGCAGCCCTAATATGAAGGCATATTGTGCATGCATTGTACTTGCATTTAGGTCACAGCTAGAGAATTATAAAAATGTTTGTATACGCTATAATTGTGAAAGTTAACGATTTGTTACATAGATTAGAATTTAAAAGGTAAAGAAGCTAAACTGATTTGAACTTTTTAAGCTTTAAATGTTATATGTCATCAATAAGACAATTAATACTCAAACATTGAATGAATAGGAACTGTTTTGAAAGGCAAATCGCTCTATAAGGGAATCTACTTCCTCAATAATGTGAGTGCATTATAAAATGTAAGAAAAGGGAAATGCTGGAGGGACCGGTTAAACCTCAACACGTTAAGAGATGATGACTTGGATAAATACAGAAGCCGCAGAACACACGGTCACGGGCTCAAGCGGTATACTGTATTGTTGCTGCTGCTTTCAAAGACTGATAGAATAGTTATATTCTCTATTGTGGACTCCAGCACATCAAGAATGAACACAACAGTAATTTACCATCATATGCAGGGGTGTCCAAACTCTTTTCAGTGAAGGCCACATATAGAAAAACATGCGAAGGGCTGGGTCACTCACTTGAGGTGAGGTATATAAGTTATATACATAAGTTTAGTTATAAGTTAGCAAAATCAATCAAATGTAGGTCAATTATTATATATTGAATATGCGTTAAGAAAAAAAACTGCCTACATCACAGCGCTCCATAGGGTTTCATTTATTTGTTATAAAAGTGTTGGCAGCTTATCCCTTAAAACAGAAGCCTCAGATTGTTTATAATGAGGGGAAATAGGAAGTGCCTGTTTCATGCTTGTTATGCAAATGAGTTATTGGACTTTAATTGACTGAATTCATTTGAAACGTGGTCTTATTAACAAACAAATACTACTGTGTAATATCGGTTTACATACTGTATATATTTAAGAAGCACAATATAAGAAAAGTACAAGTTTCAGGTGTCGGCCATATTCCGTTATACTTGTTGAATTGGCTGATGTCCGATGGGCCACAGTTGGCCCCGGGGCCGTTGTTTGGACAACCCTGATCTAAAGTAACCATACTGTGTAACTGCAGTCATTCTGACTTGTCATACAGTAGGAGGAGCAGCACAGGTGTTACTAATAACATAATGTTCTTTTCTATACTGTCAGTGAGCCATGACAGTGTGATACACATCAGCAGAACTCGGAACCTGAAGCTACATGTTATTCAGCTAGGACTGCATCAAACCATTTCATTATTGTTCTGCTGATTATTTTATGGATTAATAGATCTTTTTTCTTAATTTTGTATCTAAATCCATTGTCCCCTAGCCCAAGGATGATGTCTTTAAATGTATTTAATAGTCAGTTTAAAACTCAAAGATATATAGATTAATATAATATATAAAACACACAAAAGGGGGAAATCTACATGTTTTAGAGGCCAAAATAGCATTTTCAAACATTCTTTAATGTGAAATAATACTAATACTAATGGAATATTTAGCAATTATCTTTGTTTTTTGAATTGTTGCAGCCCTAAATTAAGCCATAATTCATTTTTTTTTATTTTTTTTAAAGTAATATGTCTAAAAAGTCTTCAGCAAAAGGACTAACGTTGCATAAACATTATATTTTCTCTGAAGATACATCAAAGTTTGCATGAGTTTAGCGTGAGTCATTGTGTTTTATGTATAGTGAGGATACATTGTATTCAGCAAGGAGAGCTATTTAAAACAGACACAATCAAATCCATACCTGAAGTATTTAAAACAATTAGCTTAATACATTGTATTGCTGATGGACTCCAGGGTAATGTTCACTTCAGGGCCTGTTATTGACCTCTGGCTACCTCACAGCATCCATCAGGCTAACTGCTGAGCATCCATTAGATCTCCTTCATTCTGCTTCCTCTCAGGAGTGCCCCTAACCCTTGAGCTGCCCCCTGTGTGATGGATGGAGAGGAGCTTCTGCAGGGTGGGGACACGGAGGCCTCGTGGTCCCTGCTATCCTGGATGGCGTCCTTACTCATGGTGTTCGGGGGGGCCCTGCCCTATGTGCCCCAGTACCAGGACATCCAGAGGAGCAACCACAGCGAAGGCTTCTCCACCAGAGTCTGCCTCGTGCTGCTCATCGCCAACATCCTGCGCATCTTCTTCTGGTGAGCAACAGAGCGGAAGGCTTTTCATTTCCTCTGATTCTGACATTTATATTTTTTTCCTGTCTTCTTTCTTCTTTTTGCTCTTCGTAGGGCACAAAGGTCATTCCTTAGCTCAGTCTTGGTGTCAAAAATGGATGAAATTGGAATATGATCACAGAATAAAACTAGATGAATTATATTATCTGAGCTTTTTACTGTTCTCTTTAAGATTTTACAAAGGCTCTTTCACACAGCAGAGGGCAAAGGTCATTGTTCTGACTGGAGGCGCTGAGGAGGGAATTAAATAGATATTTTACAGAATCGGGTTGGAAGATTGTATTATTTATAAGGTCATTTTGTGACGCTGAAAGCCTCCATGACATGCCCTGTAATAATAAAACCTATATTGGTGAATGAATAGTTTACTGTTGTATGAGGATGTACACAGGCCTTGTGTATGTGTTGTGTCTTACTTTTAGTGCAAAGGCCATACTAGACTCTTATAGTGTCTTTTTATTTTGTATCCCAAAAGTTTCTCTGATTTGTATCGTTGCTTTGGTTGCGTCCTTGCAGGATAGGGAAACAGTTTGAGCTCACCCTGCTGCTCCAGAGTGTGGTGATGATCCTCACCATGTTTGCCATGCTCCACCTCTGCTGCACCGTCCAAAACAACAACCGAGTGAGCACCAAGCAACACCGACTCTCAGGTACTACCCACCCACACCATCTTAACACATAGCAAAAAAATTAATAATTACAATCACCGCCATTTATCTAGTAATTACAATCATTTGAGGGTAGTAAACAACAGCGAGCCACTGCTCTGTGTCAGCAGTTTATTGCTTCAACTCCCACTCCTTGCCAAAAGAGGGGGCCATTGGAGAAGCTTAACTGGCAAGGCTGCTGTTTTCAAAATGCCTTACCTCTGAGAGCCACATATTTAAATGCATATTCACTTGCCTTATTCTTTATGTATTAGTTACCTGTGGCTCCTTAAAACAGATGCTGTTCTTCACTGGCTGTGTTAAAGCCCGACGGGTAATGAAATTGCGTCATGGATATTAAGATGTGTAAGAAAATGCAAGTCAAAGCAGAAATGGCCTGTGGATGTATTAGTTACTGTTCTGTATCACACAAGATTAGGTTGTTCTGGGGAGTGTGTGTGTGTGTGTGTGTGTGTGTGTGTGTGTGTGTGTGTGTGTGTGTGTGTGTTGCGGGAAGGAGGAAGTGAATACAGATGGGAAGGAGAAGGCTGAGACTAAGCAGCCGATTTAAATATTGTGTATATGTTTGCGAGTGCGGAGGGAGAGAGCCTGTCAAAGGTTATTCTCAGGGTCACTCTTTAAAAGGCGCCGTCTCTTATGGGTAATTGTATTTTCTTTTTTACGGAGGCTCCAGTTGATTGCTTTTGCAAATGGGCTGACAGAAATTCAATCCAAGTACAATTTTTATGAGATTACGGCCCGTAGAGGGACATGGAGTGACGGAGTCTTGTAATACTCATTATGCAGAGCAGAGTGTGTTATTTAAGTCATAAATTATAATCATGTTAATGGGTTTTTAAAGAGGGATATGTTTCTTTATAAATCAAAACAGGATGTTGGCACACTTGTGTCACTGTCGGTGGCAATTCTTTTAAAGTGACTTGTAACTGAGAGATGGAAGATTCTGAGTGTTTGGACACGTCATCTGTATCTTTGGCGTGTGTGATTCTCAGCAAAGAACTGTTATATTACTCACCACGAGGGCCCACGCTCATTGTTATCATTTCACTTGTGGTAGATTGCTCGTTTTCTCTGAGGGTGGATGATATCATAAGCTCTATATCGATATGTGCTCAATATTTCTACATATATATATATAAAAAAAAAAAAAAAACTAGAATGGCAGATGCAGAGCACAGACCATCGCCACTGCCATGTGCTCCTCAGATGGCTCCATAGCCCTAGTCAGAAAGTCATTATTCCAACTATGTTCATGAGCTTTAAAGAGGCCCTGTTATGCTTTTTTGGATTTCCCTTTACTGTAGTGTGTTATTTAGGTTTTAGTGCATGTAAATGGTCTGCAAAGGTTAACATTCCAAATGTTCTCTCCCACAAACGCCCCCTCATGCCTGAAACACCTTGATTCCTTTTTTTACTTCGGGAACATAGTGACATCACTACCTAACACTCGTGCTTCTATTGCGGGACATATCTTAGCGGTTGACCAATCACTACAGAGCAGACTGGGCTCTGGTTTCAGACAGAGGGTGAAAAGAGGTGCTGCAGCACAGGCAGTATGAGAAAAATAAAGAGCTTTTTGAACATCAAATCATGTAAACATGACACAGTAGAGTCACAAACTACAATATTAAACCTGAACATGACCATGACACAACACTGACACCAAGAAGTAGAAGTTTAAAACATTTGAAAACACGTAGATATGTGTCTAAGTTGTTTATGACTTGAGGGGATGTAAAATACATTTTTCCCAGTAGTGAACTCATTTTTCTGATGTATTCTGACACAAATTCAGCACACACGCCATCTCTCGCAATGCTAACAGAAGCAAAACATCATTTGCATTTTCCCATCGTCATTCAGATCAATTCCCAAATGTAATGGGTTCATCTTCAGCCCATGCTACGCCTGCAAACCAAGGTTTGTGGTGACTGTAGTTTTCTATTTAATCCTGCTGACAGACAAACAAATAAACAGCCAAAGACCTAACCTCCTAAGCAGAGGGTATTCAAACTCTGTCAGCGCGCCATGTGTTCTCTCTATGTTAAACAGGCTTAGATACAGAGAGATGATGATGATGGTGACCAAATCGCCGCAGATTATTTTGTCTACTATGACTCCGGTTACTAAAACATTGCAACACAAGCTGCTTACATCAACCCCCGCCCTTTATAGAAGGGTGGGGGTTAGGGTTTCAGGTTCACAGAGCACGGGTACCATGATGGGTCAGGACAAGAATAGATTGTACCAGCCTTTCCTCCTAACTTATCAGGACATCCCCATGTAAAGTTCTTTCTTCCCGTAAGATTTCTAACCATTTTAAAGTCGCTTTCATTTTCATTTATCAGCTAGTCTCCCAGCAGCACCCTTCTTCTCTGCTCCACTGTCCTTCTTGTTCTCTCCACTGCTCTTCTTCTCACTTCATTCTTGCCTTCTGTTGCTTGTTCATCTTGCTCCTCCTCCTCCTCCTCCTCCTCCTCCTCTTCTTCCTTCACCTCGCCTCACCTTTAAGGAAGGACATCTGAGACTGAAATCCACGTGTGTCACACAGGGGTCATCTATGATCTATCTGCCCGCTTGCCAACACCTGTTCCCTGCTTGCTGACTTGATTTTCCACTTCCTAAAGACAAACACATAGAAACAAACACTAATTATATGACGAATTGAAATGAGGAATTACTTAACATTTGTCTATTCAACTGCCGCCGCTGATTTCTGCATTTGTTACATTCTGTTCCCCCTCTCCACTTGCTGTAGTTTCCCGTACTTGCGAAGGCATCTCTTGGCATGTGTGTGCTACAGAAGGTGTTTTCCATATTTAAGTAATTTATTTCTGCTGATTTCTGTTTAGCTTTTTTTACCTTAGGGTGTTCAATGTGCTGCCGACTAAATCTGGCATGTTGCCTTGATTCATGGTTGCTCCCGCCAAGCCTGTTTCCTGCAGCTGGCTTTGCAGTGTTGCAGTGATACAAAACACTTTGATAAGTCGAATACGCTTAAGTGATTCAGATTCAGGCCTTTTTTACTTTGTTAGTACTCCGGTGTGAAAGCGCCTAAAGGTTCTGACTGCTGGTCTGCTTTCACACTTGTTAGTGATGTTCCCATCCGTGGTACGGTTACATAATGCCTTCCTGAACAAAGTGTAAGTGTTTACCATTGTTGCCAGGAAACAACGTTGGAACCTTATCTGATGTATCCAGGGAAATGGAGAACAATGGGGGAACAATGTTATTGTGACGGAAAAGAGTGATGTTTACAAACCTTTTATAAAGATGTTTTGTTCGGCATCAAGTTGAGGTATGCTGGGCGATATGAAGAAACTCCAGAATCCACATATCTCTGAACAAATACCTCAATATCGATATATGTTGAGACAATATTGTAGGGTTGACCATTGATGCCTTTACATTATAAAGAGTGATCAGCAATGTGGATTTAATGACCATGCGGTTAATGGAAAATAACATAAACACTAAAAGAGCCAAGGAAAAACATCACTTGCAAATATTACGGTGTGCATAATACCCAAGACAATATCTAGATTCATAACGATCTCAATGTTATGTAAGGGATACACCTTCATGGTTTTTCATATATGAGCGCCTTGATGCACATTATCCAGCTTATTTCATGGCTACAATAAACCCTTGATTGTACAATATTGATTCAAAAATGATTTGATTGATTTTAAAAATGATCGTGTTGCTTCCGCCAAGACATTTGTTGGCTGGAGATCAGCGACAGCAACGTAACTTAAAATGACGGCAGCATCAAGGTCTTCTGTAACTGTCCAAGTCTGTTCACATTTTCTTTTCCATTAACCAGTCTTAAAACAATTTCGGAGCTCATACCATATTTATATATGCTAAATCATGTGTACTTCCTGTCCGTCTTCTTCTGTTTTTCTTCTGACGTCCAGAGCTCTGTTTTTTAACCACTTTCTTTTCTTCACTGGTGACAGTTTAGCCATCATGAATCCAAAGTTTCGTTGTCTGCAAAAATATGAAAAATGATTACTCAGTATTATAAAATACAGTAAAGTATTTCATGGTGTTTTCTGAGGGAGCTAAAGCTGACGTTAAAGTTACGGGGCTTTTTCATGCGGATTGATATGACTGCACATAGTCCTCCTTAGCAACGGTCTGTTAGCGAGAATTTCAACCTCTGGAATGTCCAAATTGACCTATCAGAAACGAGAATTCACTAAGCCGTGTAATACTTTGATATATTTTCCATCCCTAAATGAGATCGTTATGATTTGCTGTCCTGTATCTTTGAAATAATTGTATGCCCATTGCCCACTATTTTGTCTCCTTTTTTAACATGAACTACAGTACTTATGTTATCAGGAGATATTGTATTTGTAAAATTATGTATTGCATTCTCACTCAAACATGAATCGCATCACAGATAATCTTTTCACCTTTTAAACCCTTATAGCTATCATACATTGCGTTTTAAGTGGATGATGTGCCCTCATGAAGTAGACCTACGCTGTAAATTATGCATTTCCCTCTCTTGAACACAAAATCAACTGATATGGAGTTTTTCAAGTGCTGCCTTTTCAGTTAAGTGGAAGCCGAGAGAAAATCAACATGATTAGACCGGAATGTACTTTTCTAGCAAGGTCACCTTCATTATCATTAATGAGTGTGAGGAGGTATGGACCGGGTAAATTACATACTCATTTTTGTATGTGTGTGCTTGTATTGGTATTCTCTGCATCCCTCACTGCCTTAATCTTTATCAAAATGAAAGATCAGCAAAAGCAGAAGCTGTTTTTTATCACTGTCAGCATTGTTGCAGAGCCATTTACAATAGTATTGAACACCTAATTGGGAAAATATGTCCAAAATGAACCGTCTCTAAGGTATAAATTATAATCTCCAAAGATTAAGAATGATCCAAAGGAAACCATTGAATACAAATTGAAGATGTTATGATTTATAGATTACATTTCGAGCCTGTGTGCAGTATCTGAAGTGTCTTTTTAATGGTCCCTACGCTGAGCCGACTCACAGTCCTGACTTTGCAGTGACTTCCTGTGATGGCCCCAGGGTGCCACATTAACAGCTCTGGCCTTATGATACAGAGGCTGATAGGGGAGCGAGCTGGAGAGATTATGTTCAAAGACAAATGTGACTTCAGGGTAAGTGTCAGGCTTGGTGCAATGAAAGCGGGAAGTAACTTTGAACAAGTGGAAAGTAGAAATGTGAAGGACTGGGGAACCACTGTGGAAGCAAATGAGGAAATTCTTCCTTCTGTTCTGTGAATTATTTAAGTTTCAAATATTAATAGGAGTTAAGCTGCAACCAGTGGTTAATTTTAAATCAAATAAAAAGTAGAGCAACATCCTCCTCTACTGGTCTCACTGGGTAGAGCATTACTTTAACACATTTCACATCAGCTGTTACATTTTGGCAGTTGATCGTTTTACATTAGAGTTAACATTTAACAGCCAATTCTCTCAGCTCTCACCCACAACACAGCTTTATGAGTCACCTACCAAAAGAGCGGTTTGTGGAAGCCAATGAGAGCTAGGCAGACAATAAACAGAAGAAGAGATGGGACTGTTGATAGCTGCTGTTGACCCTGTGGTCATCCTTAAAACCATTAGCACTCAAGTGGTGAAAGCAATTTCAATTTGCTCTTGATAACCTCTTTGAGAGAGGTGCAGCCGAGCAGACATAGGAAGCGTGACAGGAATTGTTTAAAACAATGTGTGTGCTCAGTCCGTGGTTCATTTGTTGCAAAAAAATACGTTACTTTTATACAGCATTTATGAAGTGCAAGACACCACAGCATTTCACAAAACACCACATTATTTCAGAAAACACAACAGCATTTCACAAAACACTACAGCATTTCAGAAAACCAAACAGCATTTCAGAAAACCAAACAGCATTTCAGAAAACACAACAGCATTTCACAAAACACCACAGCATTTCACAAAACGCAACAGCATGTCACAAAACGCCACAGCATTTCACAAAAAGTCGCAGCATTTCACAAAACACAACAGCATTTCACAAAACACAACAGCATTTCACATTGGACAGAAAGGGTATTCCTTAGGGAGAACACTTCTTGTTTGTGATTGGACAGAGCCAGCCAGAGAAGCACTGCTGTGATTGGTTGTTTTTGCTGCCAGTCAAGAAATGACGCTTCGTGATGGGTCAGCACCCAACAGCGCAATATGGCCCAACACATCAGCCATTAGCTGTTAGCACACACTCAGAGCTCACAGCTCCTCATATCTGTTCAGAAACTGGATAAAAGGTAAACATGTACAAACCACAGACTGTCTATGTCATGGCGAATATAGTCTACCATAGTATTTACATGGAGATAAGCCCCTTAAAAACCATGAATTAATAAAGCATTAATTCTGTGTTTACTGCTGTCATTCAAACAAGACGCTGGAGAGGGGGCGGGGCGTATCTCCATGTAAATCCTATCGGGATCGGATCCATCAGGCTAAACTAAGCTGTAGCTGCTCCGTCCACACTCACAACAACGTCATACAGAACATAAATAAAGCAGCGACTGTATTCANTTAATTACAACAGGGACACCTGCGTGATTTCATCTTTTAAATGACCGTGTGTAATTCTGGTCAGATATTAATTCTCAGTGGATTGTTCTTGTGAAAATAGTATTTTCACAAGAACAATCCACTGAGAATTAATATCTGACCAGAATTACACACGGTCATTTAAAAGATGAAATCACGCAGGTGTCCCTGTTGTAATTAATGCTCATCAGCGATCTGCACCACAAATCGACCAAGACCTTGAACACACGCAATTACAGTTTGCTGCTTTTTCATTTCATTTAGTCCCATCCCTATAAGCCTCATGTATTCTCTGTGGGATCCACACACCACATGCCATCCTGAAGATTGGCTCCCAGTGGCAGTCCAGAAATGAGAGGGGAGAGTGTGACACTTCTATCTCAGATTGAGAAATGGTGGCAGGGGCAGCCAATGGGACCCTGATAAGAGCGAGGCTGAGGCGCAGCACTGGGAGCAGAGATAATGTTCTCCTGCCAGAGCCCCGGAAAGCCAACTGACACGAGGATATCGGGAGTCAAACAAACTAAAAATAAGAAATGTCAAAAGCGTGGCAGTTTTATCACGGGACTCCATGACACAAGCAGTGATGTAATGAGACAATGATAAGGGCCAGACTGATAGAAGGCTATAGTATTAAAGATACTGATGGATTTGATTGAGATGTGAGCATTATCACAGTTTCATAAAAGACAATTGTCATTAAAAACACTGAGATAATTTGCTGTTACAATTTGATATCAATAAAATAACATAAAATCTTTCTATCAATTCTATACTGCTTTAGCTACACTTGCTGTTTTAGGTACGTTCACACCGACAAATATAGAAAAATGCAGATATTGAACTCATAGTGTCCAAAAGTTGCATGTGGAAAGTGGGACACTTCTCCCCCC
>NW_011335528.1:0-2445 GCF_000735185.1 Notothenia coriiceps | reverse complement strand
CACCCACCCCCCACTGAATGGTCGCAATCTTGGCTGAATACCAAAGATGAGGTCTGAGGAAGCTAAAGCAATTGTGGTCGCTCTAGTGAACCACACAATACAGTTTAAACAACCGTGAGCAAAACAAGTTGTCTGATATTTTGGTGGGCGGAAATCATTGCAGTTATCGCAATAATGATTCATCCGATTGACATTTCACATTAACAAGAAAAACTATAATTTTGAGATTGACATTTTCAATGATTGCACAACAGTTGTGATTTTCCCCAATACTATCTCATTGCAAATCCTGCACTATGCAATAAAGTGCTTTGTGTACAATGTGTACTACATGGAAATGTAACTAACTCAAGTTCCAATTGAGAAACAGCATGAAAATAGACCCAAAATTGACAATGCAACTAAAGACCAAAAATAGTAGAGTACATTTTTGAACATAAAAGCATGGAAACATGTCACAGTAGATGCACAAAATACAAATATGAATCAGAAAATGTGCAGATGATGTCCTCTTTGAGCGGAAATAACCCATGTTGCTGCTTAGGAATATTAAACTGAGATTTTAAGAGCTATGAGTGTAATGTTACATGGCATAATAAGCATTGAGTGTTAGTGTCTTACTGTTTGACAGCTCTTTCAGCTGCTGCTGTAAGGTGATGGAAGCGTTATACGTCCTGAAGACCTTGGCACTCAGACCGGGCATCAGAGAACTCAGGTGCTTGTTCAGCAGGATTGTCTGCAGAGAGAAATGTGAAGCAGAGAAACACATTTAACACCAGTGTGGTACTGTACAAACACAATGTTAACACAAAACCAGGAGACAGACTGTCTCTAAACTCTACCACTAGGTGGCAGTGTGGCATTGCACCACAGCAGTGATTGAAGTGTGTGTAATGTACAATAACAAATAAAACACATACAACTCCATCTCTGCCTTCATTATCATCATCATCCATTAGAGCAGGCAGATTAAAATAGATCACAGTACTATTTCCCCGCTGACATTTGGGTAGGTATTATAGCAAGTTAGAGCTGTCATAGTCAGGGGTTAGATAGCCATTAGCCGCAGCTCCAACACAGCAGCAATGAGATGAGGCTAACAGTGTAAGCAAACAAAACACATGGGCTCTCTGCACACACACTGATATGAGGTGCAAACATGAGGACTTTAGAGGATGCATTTCTAAACACAGATACGAGCTCACAGATGAAACAAACAAACAAACAACCGTAGCTCTGGCAGAAGAAGAAATAATGGTGATGATTTGTGAGGATTACATTAATGATGATGTGCTTGGTTTGATCAGAGCAGGGTCAGGACCCGGCTGTCTGGGGCCATAGACTGCAGGAGACTTCGAGAGTTTGTCATGTTTACATATGCTGGAGGGAGGTACACACATCCACACACACAACGTTGTTATGTCTGCCTTGCTAATAGGCTACCTGACTCTGCCACTGTGATGCTAATGAGAGTGTCTGCAGGTCTGAGGGACAAGCATGATAGCTGTCTGTGCTGAATTTCCCCATCAACACACTCCGTCTGCTTCTAAAAGACCATTAATCCGTCCCATATGTTCCTACCTACAACTGTCTCACAACAAGACGGGAGGTTTCTCAGCAAACAAGAGCACTTAACCAAACGTTGCCAGACTGTGAGCTGCCGCAGCGATCGCTTGGTTTCCACTGCATGAGACCTGTGTATATTGAGGGGGTCTTTTTATGTTTCCTCCCAAATAGACAAATGGCTATTGATTAGACCCTCCAGAAAAACGCGGGCAAAAATCCTTTATTATGCGGGCTAAATTCCTTGATTATGCGATTAAACATGCGGGGTTTTTATGTGATTTTATTCGGTGAAATTGCGGGAAGTTGCGAAATATGCGGAAAGTTGCGAAATATGCTAAATATGCGGGAAAAAAGAATAGATTTCTTTTTTTAATATTGGGCTGTCTTATTTATTCTCTCTCACACACAACCTGCCACTAACATTAACCCCTTTACTATTCAATTAAACACATTCAATGTTTATTTATTGTAAAAGCAATTGGGCTTTTTTAATCTCACACACACACACATCCCCACACACACACACACACACGCACACACACACTTCTCCGCCTCATTCCGTTTTCATTTACTCGTTCGTTATCTGACCAGCTTCAATCTTGTAGGCTACTCACTTCGTTTCTTGTAGCCCTCGAAAGGGTTTTGGAGGTTGATGCCTCGCTGAACGTGAGTTGTTTGGCTTTCTTGTCCGCAGCAGCAGAAAGCATTTTCGAATGTTTGAATGAATCAAAGTGGGTCGTCCCCGTCGATTTTCTCTTATGCTCCAACACACAGTTGCACGGCGTGCAGAATAGTTTCCCCCCACTTTTTGCCCGGTCTTTAGTAGAAATGTTCATCGGTAAATGAGATGGATTAGATTTTTTCATCTTGGTGTTTTCT
>NW_011335527.1:109917-117273 GCF_000735185.1 Notothenia coriiceps | reverse complement strand
TTCTCGCTCTCTATTTTTTACCTCTTGACACCCACTTTGTCACCCTCCCCACTTCCCTTCTCTCACTCCTTTCTATCCTCTCAAAGGGGGGATCTGGACCATCTGGAGGATGATACGTGGACGCCGTGTGTCCACAACGTCAACAGCTTCATCTCCGCCTTCCTCTTCTCCATCGAGACGGAGACCACCATCGGATACGGCCACCGTGTCATCACAGACAAGTGTCCAGTCGGCACCATGCTGCTGCTGCTGCAGGCCATCCTGGGCTCCATGGTCAACGCCTTCATGGTGAGCCAGAGAGGGGAACCATGGACAGAAAGGATTATCAATGTGTAGCGAATATGATCAGATGGTTTCAAGTTTCAAGGCTTTTATTCTCATACGTGCAAAGCTACAGTGTAGCTATGACAAGGAACATCTTAGGTCCCAGGCTCCTCCAACAGTGCAACACATAAACAGATCAAATAATAGTTTACATCAATTGGGATTATGTTGAAGGTTTTATGCATTGTGATAAATATTAAAGATAAAGATGATTATTGTGTTCATTTAAGGAAAACACGATGTTATCTCCCTTGTACATTTTACCCAGGTATTAGATTTTGAGGCTATTAGACTTTACGTATATCTAGAATTTCACTTCTTAATCAAATGTTTAATATTTTGTTATAAACCTAAAATCATAGGCGGAGTTTGACATTTGCGCTTGGGGGGGCAAACTTTTTTACTGACGTCAGTACACAGTCCCAACTATTGCGTGGGGTGCTACGGATACAGTAGCAATAAAGCCAGCGTTCACCGCACTGAGTCTGACTTTTTCCACATACGAACACAACTCGTCCCGTCATGCACGCCTCATGCCCGCCGTACACACACACTCATATGGAAGGGGCGGTCTCTCCCCCCAACAACAGTGCATTACATAACTGTAAAACGTAACTGTGCACATCTTATACTTATTTGATAACTACTATATCCCTTGGTTACTTGAACACGCTACAATATTATTAACCAGTGTCCTACTTAGTGCAGAAGTAGACGCCTTAAACGTCACAGAAATTGGACATTTTAAAAATCGCTGCATACTCATTAGGCCTACTGCTAATTATTGTAAAACAATAGCTGAATCACTTGTATGCAAAAAAAAAGCAAGGGAACTTGCCTTTAACCTCATACTTCACACACACACGTCACAACATTCGACTGCTCAAAAATGAAATTATTTCAAACAAAACATGATATTATTCAGATTTGTATTGTAACAATCATTATATCACATCTATTCAAATATTGATACAAAGAAATATTTGTATTGGAACAGTTTTAGACGTAGTAATGCTGTAACATATTTCAGCCACTAGGGGGGGCAATGTCCCCCCTGCCCCCCCGCAAAATCCGCCTATGCCTAAAATGACAGGGCATGATCTTTAAAAACACGTCTTACTGACACTGAGCTTTTTGCTGACCCTAGTGAGGACTAATCTAATATTTATGTGTGCAGATGTTTGTCTAACACATAGCCTGCTTTAACACAGATTAAAGGAAACTAAAAACCGTTCAAATCACATTTTAGATTCTCAGTTTAATGTTCAAATGATAACATGTCATTTGGGAAAAACCCACCTTTCTGAAATGCCTGGTAATAAGATAAAACAAATTACAAAACGGTTTGATCAGAGTCTGTTTGATTCGAGGGAGGCCTCCTGTTAGTCCATGCAGACAAAATGACACCAATCGGGTGCAGATGGTGGGCCTCCTGATAAAGAATATTTATTTGGAAAGTGCTGACAGAGCTCCATGTTTTCCAAGTAGTAAGCAGTCTTTTGATGAGGATGAATCCACACACAGAATCATGTTTATGCAGGCTTGCAATCTGGAAAGATGCCATATTAGCACTGAGCTCTTTTACTATTCATATTAACAAATATTGATTCTGAGGTTAATTCAAGAGTCACTGTTTTAACGCTGAGAACTGGAAATAGTCAGCTCTTTTTTTAAATATGGACGAGCGTTTGTAATCAGCACTCATTTTGTCTGTTATTTTTGGAAAGACAAGGGATGCCTTTGTTTCTACAGTACAATAATCCTCAGTTTTTTGAGAGTGTTGCCTCCCCCTCCCCCTCTCTGTGCAGGTGGGCTGTATGTTTGTGAAGATCTCGCAGCCCAACAAGCGAGCGGAGACTCTGGTGTTCTCCAAACACGCCGTCATCTCTCTGAGAGACGACAAGCTCTGCCTGATGTTCAGGGTGGGCGACCTGCGCAGCTCCCACATCGTAGGGGCCAACATGAGGGCCAAACTCATCAAGTCCAAACAGACCCAGGAGGGTGAGGCTGCAAGAGAATTAACTATCATAAAGTCACATTTACTCGCTGCTAATAAGGGCCGTAATGACAAACGCTGTATTTATATTCAAGTCAAAGTCAACTTTCAGTTTGTGTGTACAGACAGAGATCGGAATACCGTTTCCCACATCCCAAATACAAAAATACAAATATATTTAAAAATATGTATATCCATATATAAACACAATCAACAGACACATGTATACATATGCACACATTAAGACATAAATAAAAGCACAACAATCAATATATACAAATAACAGTCACTTCAATATCTTTGGGAAATATATATATTGTTGAAATTCTCATTCTATGTTTTCACTTGGTTCTTCTGTAAAGTTGCAGATACAGTTATACTCCTATATTATCATTGTCCTATGTTTTACAATATTTCTTTAATTAGTGTTGGCTATGAGTGATACACATTTCTAAACTAACTCCATAGTGTTTAAATGTATTGAAAAGAAAAAAGGTGTACTTCTCACCCAAACTTAAAACATGTGACACTATATTTTACATTTTTACCTCAAGAATTGATCTGCTTTATTCCATATTTACAGGCTTCTCAGAAACAACATTTTCACTGTGGTAAAAAAAAACGAGTCAACCGAGTTGAATACCTGTATCAACAGCGACATCAATTACATTTATATTCCAAAAATTACTTTTTTATAAGGATGATAATGTCATGAAAGTAGATGAAAGGCCATCAAAGCTTCATTTAAAAACCGTAATAAAAGCTTTGAGTGCAAAATGATATAGATTACTATGACTACTACAAAAGCTAATGCTACTTCTGACAATGCAACGTGTGAAACTACTATCTAATTATAGAACTCTTAAAAAGATATGTGCACTTCCTTTTGAGTGCATTTCAAAATCATAATTATTCCCCTTTCACCTAAGCAGATTTGATATTAACCGGCTTTTTGATGATCCAGATTTAGAGAGCTGCCTGTGGTTATGCTGATCTTAACTTATTGATAAAGAGAGAATCCCTTCCTTTCCTTCTCATCTCCTCCGGTTTTTTCTCGTCTCCTCCAGGTGAGTTCATCCCTCTGGACCAGACGGACATCAGCGTGGGCTTTGAGACGGGCGATGATCGTCTCTTCCTGGTCTCTCCGCTGGTCATCTCCCATGAGATCGACTCAAATTCCCCGTTCTGGGACATGTCTCAGTCCCAGCTGCAGAAGGAGGACTTTGAGATCGTGGTCATCCTGGAGGGAATGGTGGAGGCTACCGGTGAGGAATGGGACGAAAATAGTTATGAAGTAATAGGAACGCAAACGGCATAATCCATCTGTCCTCGGGTTAACCATTTTCCCTTGAAGGGGCCATATTATATTCATGTTCAGGTTCATATTAGTATTCTGTGTCTCTACTGGGACATGTCTCCATGCTTTAATGTTCAAAAAGCTCTTTATTGTTCTCACACTGCCTGTGCTGCAGCACCACTTTTCACCCTCTGTCTGAAACCAGAGCCCAGTCTGCTCTGATTGGTTAGCTGGCCGGCTCTATTGTGATTGGTCAACCGCTTAGAGATGCCCCGCCTCTTAGCCTATCACGTACAATTAGTTGGAGTGCAAGCCAAAAGAAGCGAGAGTGTTACATAGTGATGTCACTGTTTTACTGAAGTAAACAAAGGAAAATGAAAATGAAGTAAACAGAAACATTTCGTTGTAAAAATGACTGCGATCTAAATGAACACTAACAATTGTAGAACAAATAATACATTGAGCTGATAATGATATCGGGATAATCCATATGACTATCACCATTAACCCTTTTTTGTATCACTCATGGGTTTAATATGAGTGTTGGATATTTGAAATAATATCATTTTCTAAATTACAAATAATGTTAAATGCAATTTAATATAACTGTTCAATTGTAACAGCCTCTTTGTTCTAAATGCATGTTCGGCTGCGACAACAAGTATAGAGCATTAGGGAATTCAACTTGTAGATACAGCTGTCTGATATTACTGTACCACCTTCACTGTTTTACAGAAAGCAAACCCCGTCCAAAGCTGTCCATTAGAACAATGAAATGACCCCTTCCAGGATGTCTGAGTTGAGATCTAAAGAAACGTCTTTTTAAAACCTCTATATGTCTCTTCAGGCTTTCGGGAAGCTTGAGAGCCTGATGTTGTTGGGGAATATACTTATACATATGTTTAGATAATGGTAAATGTGACTACGTTATATTAAAGGAAATAAAACTGGATGGTAATCACTGGAGCAAGCGTTCTCCTGTGGTGTATTATCTGTTCTCATACTGTATTTTCCCATCACTCATTTAAAATCTCTGTGTAAGGAGGAGATTAGTTACAGCCAGAGGAACTATCCACATCCCTGTGTGTGTGTGTGTGTGTGTGTGTGTGTGTGTGTGTGTGTGTGTGTGTGTGTGTGTGTGTGTGTGTGTGTGTGTGTGTGTGTGTGTGTGTGTGTGTGTGTGTGTGTGTGTGTGTGTCAGTAAATACTCATCTGCCCCTGAACACGACACTGACCCCCTTTTGAACCATCTCACTGTTAGTCACACTTTGTTTTGGATCCAAACACATCTCAGTTTTCATTACTAAAGCTCCAAACACCCCACAGGCTATGGAGTTTTTTTAAAAAGACAATTTATTAAAACTTTAAGGAGGTCTGGATTCAAAGAATATTGATTGGGAAAAGCATTTACCGCAGCTGGGCTACGAGTTATCTCTGCTCATTGATCTCCTCAACGATTACACATTCAAAAGCAGAGATACAGAGGGCTGAAACTATCAATTATTTTCATTCAATTTATTATGACGATTATCTTCCACCAATTTTACAAATTACTGAACACAGTAAACAAGGTCCATCCCGTTAATCTAAGACCCTTGCTTTGACAGTCAAAACGTTTAGATAAAAATACAGGGACAGCAAGAAAAGTCAATATTTAAGAGCAGCATTTTCTGGCATGAAAATGTTCTTTCTTTTATTTATGAATCTCAATAATAAATAGATGTTACTTTCTCTATCAGCTAAACAAGTTGTTGGCTAATCATTGCAGCTCTAGAGTTTAACGCCTCTGTTATATTTATGATTGTATTTAATGTTGTTGGATAGTGAACTATAAACAGGGTCTGTCAGAAACAAATCAGGAAGTTACAATGGAAGACTTAGATGGCCTGTGTTTATCTCTTGTTATAGTTTCCCCTTCTCATATTGTCTTATGTCCAATTCATTCTGGGACCTAACTGTTCCTCACTTTTTGGCAGGAACAGCCAAAGCTATTCATAATGCGTCTTCCACGAGGTAAAGGTAGAGTCTCTGCCTACTCCAAATATTGATTATCTGAGTCAGAGTGCGGCGCAGAGTAACAAAGAAGAGACTATAGAATATTCATATTGAGATTAAATGAATTGCCTCTTGGTGTGTTTGACTTTGACTTTCTGCTCTGAGTTCCTTCATCGTATGCAACACAAGGGTCTGAATGAGTCATAAGTAGGGATGTCCCGATCACCTCTTTTTGCTCCCGATCCGATTCCGATCATTTGATTTTGACAATTTGCCGATACCGATTTTTCCTGATCCGATCTTTATGCAATGCATTAAGAGAAAAAAAAGCATTCAAGTTGTCCCTTAAGGTTATTTTTTTATTTAAATTGGATATTCTATCCAACATGGATATAGCTTCTTTCTTTCACAGCAGCATTGGATCAGTTCAGTTGTGCAGCATTGGATCAAAACAAAATAAAGCCATCAGTACTCGTTAGCTTACTGCTACAATTAGACACTGCGCCCTGCCCACTCTGTTGCCAGATTTGAGAGAAATAAGCAACCAGGTCTATGAGAACAAGCCCCAAAGAAGCAACACATACATGATGTTGTGTAATTTGAAACCAAAACTAAGGCCTCAGGTTGACTTTAAGACTTGAACATGGTCATTTTTGTTTTGTAACATTGAATAAAAAAAAAAAAAGTATTTAAAAAAAAAAAAAAAAGAAAATCCCGATCCCCGATTTTTTTTCTCCCGATTCCGATCTTTTGAAAATCACGTGATCGGATCGGGACATCTCTAGTCATAAGCATTAGTGAATGTGTGTACTCATCAGTATGCTGGTCTCTGTGCAGGCATGACGTGCCAGGCGAGGAGCTCCTACCTAGCGGACGAGGTGATGTGGGGTCACAGGTTCAGCCCCATGATGCTGCTGGCAGAGGGCTTCTTCGACATCGACTACGGAGCCTTTCATCACACCTTTGAGGTAACGTCTTTCAAAACTGGGGACAAACTACGGGAGGGTTTATCAACACTTTAAGAGGTTCAGATCAATAACAGCAGCTGGGCTACGAGTTCTCTCATACATACCGTCAGAGTTTACATTTTGAGAAGCATGTGAATTAAGTCTGCAATCAACCATTATTTTCATTATTTATTTACCTGCTGGATATCTTCTACATGAACCGATTTCAGTTATCAAAATGACAGAAAAAAGTAAAAAATGTCCATCCCGTTTACTCAAAGTCCACGGTGATGTCTTTAAATGTCTTGCTTCGTTATTCCAAAACCCAAACATATAATCTCACGGAGAAAGTTTACTTTTTGCTATCAACTAACCAAGTTGTTGACTAACCATTACAGCTCTAGAGCAGGCGTTCCCAACCTTTTTTCCCAAGAGCCCCCCCAAATGACTCCTGTTGGAAGTCGCGCCCCCCCCCCCCCCACCCACACACACACACAAATGCTATAACGCTATAATAATGCTATAACTGTGACTTTGATGGTTATTGGACTCAGGATTAATTCATTTGGATTCCCGTACGAAGAAAATACAGGACGGCACCCCCCCTGTGGTCTTTGGCGCCCCCCCAGGTTGGGAACCAGTGCTCTAGAGATGATTGTATTTAATGTTGTTGGATAGTGAAGTGCCCTACTGTCTAAGAACGACAACTATAAACAGAGTCAGTCAAGGAGTTTTTTCAACATCCTTTTTTGAGAATCAAAGGTTTTTTTTTTATATGCACAAAAGCTACAATAAGT
>NW_011335527.1:77087-109877 GCF_000735185.1 Notothenia coriiceps | reverse complement strand
AAAAAGAAGATATTTGGCCTCAAATCATCTGAGGCCTGGCGCCCCCCCTGTGGTCTTTGGCGCCCCCCAGGTTGGGAACCACTGCTCTAGAGTGTAACGCCTCTAGATGATTGTATTTAATGTTGTTGGATAGTGAAGTGCCCTACTGTCTAAGAACGACAACTATAAGCAGAGTCTGTCAAGGAGTTTTTTCAACATCCTTTTTAAGAATCAAAGTTTTTTTTTTATATGCACAAAAGCTACAATAAGTTATTGGCTCTGAACTTCTAAAGTCCAGGAAGTAGGAAGTAAAGTAGCGCAAGTGATACAATGGTGCTAGTAAAATGCAGGAATGAGTAAGCTACGTACATATAAGATAAGATCAAATACTTAGTAAGTCAAGTCAAAATCCCCCTTCAACACTTGTTTGCTGTTAAAAAAAACATTGGATTTTGTAGCTAAAATGGCTTCCAAACATTTTTAAAAAAAAATTATTTCCCTACTTTTTAAACATTTTCTCAGAAAACGCAATCGTTATTCTACGACCACAAGTTTTTCAGTAAGAAAACCTGGAACAAGTGGAGCTGTTATCCCTATTCCTGTCTCCACCTACATGTAGTGTATAACCGACAGCTGAATTCTCACGCTTGTTCTCTTGAGGTTGGTGAAATGCATGCTGGGAAATGCAGGAAGTCGAACTGAAGCATTTATTTCATGTTTATTTTGGTAGGGACAAGCACAGCATGGACCAACGCCACACAGCAGAGCTTTTATAACCTATGCCTATCCAGTTATACAATAAGAAGAAGACACTTAACATATAATAAAAAGTTCCTGATCACACACAACTAAATATTTGATGTCTAACTGAAAACCTCTTTCTACTGCACCTTTGGTAAAACTTGTTTTTTTTTAAACTTCAGTGTGTGACACTCAGAAAGGTTTGTCTTATTTTGTAGCTCTTACAATTGTTGTTGGCATATTGACAGCTAATATACCTGCACGATTCTTGCTATTTGGAGTTTGTCTGTTCATGATTCAATGCACAGACAAGTCACTTTGGGTAATAATGTCAGCTAAATAAAAATGTCATCTATAGAGTCGTGCAGGAACGAGTCCTAAGACCCGGAAGTGAGTCAGCATTTGACCACTTCCAGTTCCCTCGCCTCAGAGTCAACGGGTTTTTTGAACATATCTTTGGAAAATAGCTGGAAATAAGGTCTGTGGTTGAGACACATTTAAGAGACGGATCATGTTTTGTTCTACGACATTAAACACATCAGCAGTGACCCCGCTGGTGATTCTTGAAGAGTTTACGTGTCTGAAAAACGATGGTTGTTAACAAGTGGCTGAATAGGACTACAGAAGTTGTCGATGCCATCGTACGTCATTACGCCGAACACGAAAACACTCCCGCTAAGTTAGTTTGCCTTGTTCTGCTTGAGAGCAAGTACCTGCCTCCTGCAAACTGTTAAAACAAACGCTTCAACTTGTACAATTATTAATATGTATTTTTGAATATCGATCCTAAGTTGGCGTGACGTTGAAGTCGTGCAACCCTGCTGTATTCGGCTGTAGTTAGTTTATAGCATAACGTTAGCATTTTGCTTCTGGCGATTACATTTATGATTCGAAAACTATAAAAGTTGGGTAGACATGTGGAGATTATCCGGCTGAACAAAAAGTGCATTTATCAAACAGGTTCGTTTTCCACAGATCTAATTTTTTACCATATTCCAAAACCCTTTTTTTGTCGAGGGAACCCATGCGCAGCTTACTTCCGGGTCGGCCTACAAAAATACGTCATCACTGCAATGTAACTGGGGATGAGGCTTTCTCTTGCCATATTTGCAATGCTAATATCTTCATCCCCTCTCCTAAGGTGACCACGCCCTCCTGCTCGGCACGAGATATCTCATTGGCTGCAGCCAGACTGGACGCTCACCTGTACTGGTCCATCTCAAGCAGGCTGGACGAGGAGCCAACGCTGACCAATGAGGCGTCCAGGCACCCGGACAGCGTCTCGACCAATAGCAAAGCAGGAGAGCCCACCTTCATCGTGGGGGAGATGACGGACATCCAGGAGCAAACGGGACAGGGCGAGCTGAACGGCAGCGTCGCCACCGTCCAATCAGAATCAGAGGCCTAGAATAGACAATGTTTACAAAGACCGGAAGTATATCACCACCTCACCACTTTTAGTGTTTGCAAATCCTTCCTTTCCAGGCGAATGAGTAGTTTCATTAGGCCTAGTTCTATGGTATATGCCATATCTTATGTTACCATATGAAGGAGTTTCTTTCTTGATATTCTTTTGTCTTTTATTTCTATGTTGATCTTTGTTACAAGTGTACTATATGTGTGCTATCTTTTTCTTTTCTTTTTTCTCCGATTTGTCGTGTTAGATCACCCTTGCCTATATCTACATTTAAATGACAATACTATGCTTTAGGTAGGGTCAACAACAGTATAACGTGTGGACCATGGCAGAATGTGGAACAAGATAAGAAGGGGGTTGTTTGTGCAGAGTCACGAAAGTGGATTGTTCACATTTAAAATAGGTACGGTGCATAGACGCTTTAATCTCACCTGTGCATGAATATCACTAGATGATATAGAAGGATAGACTGAAATTGTTGTAACCTCAAATCTCTTTAGAAATGCAAAGATTGTTCGAAAATATATTGTACATCAATCAGGTGTTTACAGGGTGGGAAAGTAACACCAGCCCACCACTGCTGGTATGTTAGGAACTCCATTTGGCCCCAAACCCTCTTGTGGTGCTAGAAAAAGTTTGAAATATCTATTTGGCTGACAAAAGATTATAAAAGTGGGCAGACAACAAAGCTGGTTTCCTGCCCTGGGTGTAAACAAGTTATTGTCTTATATAGGCCCAGAGTATTATCATTTGTACATCAATTATTCACCCAAAAGGAAACCGTTTTCTCACATGCCTATAAATCTAATTGATTCAGTCGTATGCTCACGTCTTCCTAAACGCATGCATTTCACTAAAACCGTAAACAAATTTAGCGCAGACATGCAACTTCTAAAGTGTTTCAAATATAACGATTTTAGTGAAAATGCTGGGAACGTTTGGGAAAAAGTGTAGTGTACGACTGGACAAACGGAATAAACTCCAAGTGAGTTTCTTAACAAAAGTTTAGATAATGTTATTTAACGCAGAACAAATTCGATTCAATTCATTGAGATTTTTCTCTCAGTTTTTGGATTCTTTATATTGGAAGTTAATTGATACACAAATGATCTCTTTTGGGATGAAGCGTTCAATCATCACCAGGCTAGGGATGCCATCGATTATTCGATTTTTCGAATATTCGTTACAGTCTTCATAATCGAAAATTATTTTTTTATAATTCGATTTTATTTATATATTTTTTTATTATTATTTATATTTTTCATTTTTTTCCTGGCTTAGTTTCAACCAAAATATAGACTAATGCTAATAATAGTATTAATAATTGTAAATGGCCATTGGTCACACCACCAGTTTGTTTTACTGTAAACCTGGAGGAAGCCATGGGGGCGGCGGCGAATAATCGATTAATATTCGCCAGGGCTGTCCGATTTTCGAATTTGATCACGGTCAGTTTCTGGCATCCCTACACCAGGCTGATTAACCACTAAAAAGGCCCAACAGTGATGTCACTGAGTCCTGGAGTACACCTGTACTTCACAGCAGTACGGCGAGAAAATTAAACTACTGGGAAAAACAGATTTAAGTTACTATTTAATGACATTTGCTGACTTTCCTATCTGCACTCTCCCATCATGGTGACTAGGGGTATCTATCTAAAACCAGGTGAACACTCAGAGTGTCTGTGGCTTCGTTTCACATACGGCGTGTGTAGCACAAGGATTATCTGTGTTCTGTTCCCAGCCAAGTAGAAATTAAAAAGCACAACAGTGTCCTGCTCAGTCCGGCCCAAACTCCTGCTTCTGCTGCGGTGTATATATGTGGCCATTTTTACTTGGTGTTTTTAATATGTAATATAACATATGAATTATAATTAATAAACTGCAGTATATTCCAGAAACAACTGTCCCACGTGCGTCATTTTCGGAGATTGCATGTTCAGAAAAGAAAACTGAAGTGTTCCTGAAAATAGGCCTGCACGTAAATTATATCACAGAAGTGAATGGAGTAGTGGTACTGCAGTGTAACAACATAGAATCAGTGTTGGCATGGAGCCAGGTACATTTAATCATGCACTCTAATAACACTTCACTTGGGTATTTCCAATTTATGCTGCTATAGTTCTACCTCATCACATTTCAGAGGGAAATACACATTTTACTCCACTTAATTTAACTAAAAGCTATATTTACAAGTACCTTAAAACAACTTAGATTAAGATTGAACACACATTATACCAACATCCTATTAGGTGTTGGGTTGTGTCTTGTTAAACTACTACTTTAACAGTAGATATAGTAGTTCAAATTAGCTTACCATCCATTAAAATGAAGCTGTAATGAAAACATGATATATGATAAAAATCGATCTGGCCATTTTCCTGATGGTAATGGATTATATTTACATGCTAGGGCTACTATTGTAAAACACCTGAACACTTCTTATATCTCAGTATGAGTTATATTAAATCAATTATTAGACACTGAGAGGAAACATACTGATGAGTCAAGTTGCAAATATTACTTTTCAATTCTCAAGGAACCTAAAAAAGCTGTATCTCCGAACCTTCAAATAATCTGATGTCATGTTGTACAGTACATACATATGATAAGTGAAGTATTTTGATCATTTAAACATACAGCAGTTTGGCCATAAAATGTACTTTTAGTATTTTTTCACAGGGGTCAGTGTCGGATACTGTTGGGGAATAACTTCCCCTGCATGTCATCTTTCGCCCTCTGACGCAGAGGCCCAGCCTTGAGCAGCCGCTATCTCCCTTAAGGAGGGGCTGCCCTATAGCATTTTGTTGTTGTTACCAGTTTGTGACCGGGCAACTCTCGGTCAGAGATAGTTATTGCTATGGGACACCTGGAAAACATCCTTCTCTGGGTGTGGATGACCCCGGAGCCATAAGCGACAACAAATGTGATTCAGTGTCCTCAGCTGTTTAGTCTATCTATTGAAGGATGTTGATTATTACACTCTGAACTAGTTAAAACCTGGAGCTACAGGAGGGGGCTTCAGAATTGATTGTGGCATCTCTACCGTGTGGTCAGACCGTGGCCCGTGACATGTCTTGTGAATTCTCCGACCAAAGCTCCAAATAAACCGTCAGTGTTTGCCATCAAAGCTCCAGCTCTCCTCGTGTCTCTCTGAGTCCTGACTCCCGATGCTTCAGAAGTTTCCCCCACAAATACTTATATTATTAGACCATAATTATTTAAGCAGGTAAGTAAGCGTAAGCACAATAGCAATGTTGTAGGTGTTGGAGATAACTGTACTAATTTGCACAGGTAGTTGCATCTATTACAATGTTACACTTTTAAAAGCAAAACATTACAAGTGAAGTAACTAATAGTTGTTGCTGTTGGTCAAAAACACATATCTATGTAGTGTAAAAGTACAAAGTAGCATAACATGTAAAATACTCAAGTATAATAAAAGTACCTCAGAATTGTACACAAGTAAAGTACGTGTGTAATATGTACTTTGTTACTTTCCACCATTGTAGTGACCTCCATGTGTCCCTTGATCTATCAGTAGATTAGAATGTGTGATCATTTGCTCTGATGCAAGCTCAAGCTGCCTTACTGTGACAATCACTTACTGATAGATAGTTGTATACTTAATTTATTTATCCCATGTTGGGAAATATTTTTGTCACAGCAGCATTTTTGCAAGAATTAAATGACTTACAAATATAATTAAAAAAAACATTAAACCAAGTTTTGTTTTTTCACAGTAGAAAAGACTCAGAAGAGTATCTAAGAATACGCACTATAAAATATACAGAATAAATTAGAGTAGTCTATATACCAATCTGCTAAAGGGATGGAAACATATAGACACAGTGTATTATATACATTATAGAATTGTGCAAATACTGTACATATGATTGTGCAGTATGTTGTTCATGATTCATGATTATGGTGACGAAAATCGCCCAACGCATAATTGGTGTCCCACCCCCTGCCATCGAGGACATCCAGGGGATACGGTGTTTGCAGAGGGCGCACAACATCTTCATAGACACCTCTCATCCTGCAAACTATCTGTTTGTCCTCCTACCCTCGGAGAGGCGCCTCAGGAGCCTCCGGTCCAAGACCAGCAGGTTCAGGGTCAGCTTCTTCCCCAGGGCTGTTACCCTGCTGAACTCTGCCCGCTGATAGACTCAAGCCCCTACCCACCATCCACCTGTTTATATATTTGATTGTCAATGCCGTTTACACTGTATATATTCATCTGTTTATAGCCTATTTATAATTATTCTATTTATAAAAATTCCATGTATATTATTCTCATTATGTAGACTCCTGCACTGCTATTTTGCACTTCTGGTCAGATGCCTAAACTTACATTTCGTCACTAGTACATGTACTATGTAATGACAATAAAGTTGAATCTGAATCTGAATGATTATAGAAACTATGGAGCAGTGAGTTCTCAGTGATTGTCTTCTATTCAACTAAAGACCCATATTGAACATATTGAAGCCCTGCAGTACGATGTGTCTCCTCTGAAGCTCCGGGCTGGATGTCAGCACCAAGAGCAGTCAGCATATTGGGTTACTAGGCAGAAAGGTTGCTTCAAAAAAGAAAAAAAAGGAAAGTATTTCTCTGTCTTGGCTGCTAGGTGGCGATAAAGATCCCGTGCTTCCTCCCTGCAGCCAGCCACACAGCCCTATTGGCGTGAAATGAGATGGGGTCCCCATCTCAGCTGTCTCCTAGGCAACCGGGGCTGGGGACAGGGAGAGGGCAGAGTGTGTGTGTGTGTGTGTGTGTGTGTGTGTGTGTGTGTGTGTGTGTGTGTGTGTGTGTGTGTGTGTGTGTGTGTGTGTGTGTGTGTGTTTTAATGTGAATGTGAATGTGTGTTTGAAGTGGACCCTCACAACTGATAGGGGAGTTTTTGAGAGTTGATATGACGTTAGATTTTTTTCGTTGTAAGAATGGACGATGATGATGTTGCACAGCTGTGACCTTCAGCTGGAAAATGCACTTGACATTGAAAAATAAATCATGAAGGATATTGGCAATATTTCCTGTTTTTTTACACATTATAACAAATCTAATATAGGTCATTTTTGGACCTTAAAAATATTGAAAGAGAACCAACTTAAATGTGAAAGTGTTTTCAAGAGAAAAACCTAAATATCTTCAGAAAATAAGGCCTTTGTTTTTTGTATATATATGTCATATATCCAGAATCAGATATGTTTTAGAACTGAAAGGCTAACTGCACGTTTAATAGTTTGCAGTGATTTTCAGCTCGCCCCACCGTTGAACCCCATGTGCCATTTCCAAGTTCTAATTATGATTTTAATGAGAGGCTGTTTTGCATGATCCCCGCTGAGTCGAAATCAATGTTTCTCTTCATGGAGGAAGCCATGACAGTGCAGTTGTAGCAGACAACAAAAAAAGGGGAGATTTTAAAAATAGAAGAAATGAAATATCACCTACACACCGACCTAAAGTTATTCTGATTATTATGGCAAAATTAGGATTTAAAACAAGTTTCTGGAGCGCACAGAACTCCCTACACAAAACCCAATTTCAGTAAACATTAAGAGATTTAGCATCTACAGTCAAAATACAAATGCAATTCTTATGACAATTGTATTGACCGTTTTAAATAAGAGTTTATCAATACTGGTTCGCCACTGTGTAGTGAAGTTGTAAATATGAATAGCTCAAGCCTAAATCAAATTGAAAATCGTTATAATATTCTTTATGGCCTTTGGTGGAAAACATTGTTGGTTAAAGCTGCTCTAATCAATACTTTTGTATACACTATTTATCAAATGACTGTTTGTAATGTGAAATGGACCACTCTTAATGATGACAATGCAGAGCTCATATTCTTTATCTGGATCAGCTGTTTTCATCAAAAACGCTAAGATCAATTCACTAAAAACTCCCAGTACAAAAACGATTTCACAAACATTGGTCACGCCCTCTGGGATTCACTTTTAAATAGAAAATGTGGTGGTTAAAGTTGTGTTACGTACTTGACATAAGTTAAGTAAGTTTCTTGGTTATGTGTAGGCAACAAAACTACTTGGCAAAGTTTCAGAAAAGACCATGGTTTGAGTTAAAATAAGTAAACTTGTTACGTAACTTAAGTACGTTGCGTAAAGTAATAAAAAAAACAATGTATTTGGCTTAAGTTAAGTACAATACGACGTAGTTACATTTCCCAAATTGGGTCTTTCTTTGATGACTAATTCATCCCAACCTCCTCCCTACACAGACTTCTGTTGATACAACGTCACCTGACTTCCTTTTTACTCCTGTTATAATAACAATGACCATTAGAGGCAGCACTGTATGACTAAAACTAACGCTACAGTACTTCGAGTGTCATAGTTCGACATGTAGGGCCACTGACCAAGTTCCACTTTGACAAATTGGGAGTAAACACAGGTTGGTCCAGCTCAAAGCAATGAACAAAGTTAGTGACTGATAATAAATAAATAAATATGGAAGGTTGAATGTTCTTAGACAATCAAATAAAAACATGTTAGTAATATAATGACCCAAAACCCTAGAACTGCAATATCAAAATGGATGTTGAGAATCGTTTTCACATTTAGTTAGAAATAACCTCATGTGCTAGCAACGATCGATTTAAATCCTTAAATTACTTTTCCTGCTGCATCCAATTGTCCACATTCATGACTGTTTCCCTACTCCTTAAACCAAAGGGCTTCATTATAACTCTATAACATGGCCACCAGCCTTCCTCAAGTTTCACACAAGACATATTTTCCGTTCCTTCTGAAGCACTGATGGAAACACCTCCTGTAACACCTCCTGTATGTGCAATGAGTTCAATCTAAAGTGAGATATCCACCTCCGGGTAACAGATGCTCTAAGAATAAGTACAATTAAAGCAAAAGTGTCAATTTATGGGGCTCTTTAAAAAGTCCTTGGTTGACGAAATCTTAAACCATATTTTTAAAATGGTGCCAACATAAGTACAGACTTTAGTCAAAGTTCACCATCTGATACTACAGTATTCCTATTAACTCCCACAGATGTCTTGTGGCTTTCTCTTTGACGAGTCTATGAGCCCTTTAGTCGAATACTTTCAGAGCGATAAATTAGATGTCTGCACTCAGTAAAAGTCACTCTGCCATGTGAAGTAGAGCAGAGCGTATAAAGGCGTTAGACCACCCACTGTCGCATGCAGCAGGCTACACTACGGACCATGAAAAAAGGAAAAATCTTTCGTCTGCCAAACGCCACGATTCTCCATCCCCTCACCTCAGCAGGCAGATATAAACCACAGAGCTTTTCTCAGTTCATCTCAAGCCCGAATCCATTCATGTCGAGGCAGAGAAGGCATCTAAATAAATATCACTACAAGAAAGAGGGGAGAAAAAAACGTGTATTTTAGGGTGAGCTGTCCCTTTAAGTACTATAAGGTACACAAGCTACCACCAAATAGCATATGTTGCCATAGAGATGGCTGGCAGTTGCTTGACAGTATGGCAGGATGCAGGAGAAGAGCTGATACAGAGCTCTGTGTTCAGCAGGTATCCCTTAGACAGAGTGTAGTTAAACTGTGTTAAATTGTGTGATATGACTGTGTAGACATATCACACAGCATATACAGCTCAACTGTGTTTGTTATAACCTCTCAACCACAGGTATTTTCTGTGTAGTTTTGGGCAGCAGTAGTCTCAACACTTTGCTTTGGAACTGGAGGGTTGCTGGTTCAAGTCCCGCATCAGACCAAGTACAGATTGATGAGTGGTACTTTGAGAGGGACTAGTTGGCCTCCTGTGGACTGTCACTAGGATATCTTTATGTTCTATAGTTTGAGCTTTAATCATTTGGATAAAATGTGAAATGTCTTTTATACATGTGTATTACTTAACAGCTGTAAAATATAATTAGCACATGCTCCTTTGGAAAAGATACAGAATCCTGCAGTAAATCACAGTATATATATTTTTTGAAACAGCATGTAAACATTACACAGGTGTAAAAGAAAGAAAAGTAATAAATGAATGTTTTCTGGGTTATACATTTGGTCTTTGTGACACAAGATTGTAAGGGTATAGAGGGCAAAGAGGCAGATAAGGAGTTCATCTTTTAAAGCTGAAATTCACGCCTGTCCTGCCTGCCTCTCGAGCAGAGACAAGCAACTGTAATCATGTGTGAACCACAAGAAAGATAGCGTCGTTGATTGGATGTACGCTGTTAAGTTGGATGTGTGATAATGGTGTGAAATGCCTTCCAAGTACAGCCAGCCAGCCAGCCAGTGTCAGCCGACTTGGCACAGACGTGAGGCGGCTCCCGGCCCATGTATGGTTTCCACATTCAGCTGTGTACCGTAGACAAGATGTGGATGTCGTGGATCCGAAACCTTAGACACTCAAGACATAACAAGATATAACAAAATAGAAACACAGACACACTGCTGATTGAAGGAATTATTATATTGTTGTACCCAGGTAGTATGAGAGCCAGAATACTTGCGTCATGTCCGCCAACAGTATAAGTGTCTAAAGAATAACAGAATCTCCGAGGTAATATACACTTCTTTTTAGTTTACACAGCACCATACCTTCGGACCTTTTACAATCTCATGTTACAAGATCCTATGCTCAATCACACGCTGCAAACAGACATGTGCACAAAAGTCTCTTTAAATTACATGTCACTTGTTAGACCCTTTTATCCAAAGTGACTTACACACTCAAGACCCCACAGGAGCAATTTGGGTTGAAGTGTCTTGCCCAGGGACACAACAACATACTGACTGCAGTGGGGTTTGAACCTGTGCTCCCCTGATCCCAACACCAAGGCTCTATCCACTGCGCCACACACCTCCTTTAACCAAAAGATGAAACACATGATCATGGCTTGCAACACATGATAAAGGTTATTTAAACATTGACTTGGACAAATCAGAAATTTAAATTAACCGCAGTTTGCAGCTTTGGGCCAGTGTTAGCCAAGAGATATATCAGTGTGACAATCCAGAGGCTTACGATCAGGCTGTATGCAGTGGTTCAGGAATGAGTCCCAAAACCCACACATGAGATGTCATTAAACCACATGTGGTTCCATCGTCTCAAAGTCAATCGTTTTTGAATGTGTTTTTGGTTAAAGGTCTGAAATAAGGTCTGTGGTTTACACAAGCTTTAGAGACTTTCACGTTTTGTTATACGTCATAAAACACGTGAGTAAATACCCCACAGGTGAATGTCTAACGCTTCTATGTGTCCTAAAAACTGCGGTTGCTAACAAGTTTCTAAATGAGACTGCTACTACTTCTTCATATCAAACATTAGGTAGTAATATGAAAGCATGTGACTGATTTAGTTTGTTCAAAGACTATAACTTTAGCGTTTTACTTCTGACCCTCCATTTAACAAATCATAAAAGTGGTGTTAATATGTGGAGATAAATCTTTGGAACAAAGTGTGTGAGTATCATAAAAAAGTGTTTGCCAAAGATCTTATTTTCTGCAATAAACCAAAATCCAATGGAATAATCACATAGCTTTTTCAGAGGTAACCCTTGCGTTGGTAACTTATAGATTGTCCTACAAAACACATCATCACTGCACCACTCTGATAGGTCAAGGCATTTTGGCTACTTGGGAACACTCAACATATTTAATGTGCTTTGTCAAACAGGACAAAAGCATTATCATTTCCTATTGGCGGAGCATGGAAGTGTCCTAAATCATTCAATAATCCATGATGGGGACCAACTTGATGAACTGCTCAGTAACCAGGAGACACTGGACATCCGAAGGGCAGCTCCCACATGTGTTTATGTCAATTAAAGCCCTTCCCTAATAACAGTAAAAGTGGAAGGCTAACATGGGGTCTGCAGGACCCCTGAGGTCAGGCTTTAGCACCTCGTCATCAGTGAGTAGATCTTTGGGACGTGTGCGTTGCCCCGTCACTCCACAAA
Source organism: Notothenia coriiceps (assembly GCF_000735185.1). Lineage (NCBI taxonomy): Eukaryota > Metazoa > Chordata > Actinopteri > Perciformes > Nototheniidae > Notothenia > Notothenia coriiceps. The sequence goes on along the minus strand of NW_011335527.1, from coordinate 97,808 downwards.
ATTGAGGGATCCCTCAGAGTGCAGCATGTCACAGTTGGCACAGGAAGGCCTGAGCCCAGCACATTCAATTAGCCAAGCTGTCTTGGCATTGGATGGGAGGGGGGACACACACAGTGACGAGTCATCAACATCACCAAGGGCGCGGTGCTGCTCACATACTGCACATCTCAAACTTAACAGGATGGGGAAGAGACGCATGGGCGTTAATTCTGAAATCTGTGACTGGGACATGGAGGATTTTTAGTTGGGAAACATGAGCACAAGCAGTGATTGCCTCTTCTTGTAGAAACACATAAGGCGTGTTCCTCAGGTTTAAACGTACCCAACATGTGTTCCAGATGTTGAGATACAATACATAGAAATAACTGGTCCATATGTCGCTCGTAATCATTCAAGTCAATATGCAAGACTGAAGAGGGGAAAAAAATGACTGTTGCTATGAAAAAAAAGCAAAGTTAGGGGAAACAGTTTGGAAGAGACCATTCTGACATCCCTCTCTCTGCATGTGAGGAGCCCACCCCACCTCAGCTGTAGTGAGGAGAGCCCATCAGGCAGCCAGCAACCAGCGCGTCTCTGCCTACCAATCGGCATGCTCGGCTCAGGCTGTGTGCAGTGCTCAGTCTCAGCAGCTAAAGCTGGGCGCAGGGGAACTGCGACGGCCGCGCCAAGCATCTCACCAGGTATGCGTCTCTCCGCCGCTACGCCCTTTTCCGTTTTGCAATGTTATGCCATATTTCTGCATGCTGTTTTCCCCGCTCAGCCTGCACTGTCTTAATTATAGGGAGGGGTTGCTGTGTGCTTTTTTTTTTTTGTAGGCTCACGTAGCCTCCACTGTAGTGCAGGGTCTAGGTAAACAGTGAAGATGCATCTGCAAAAGCCTCCTCGTTAACCGCGCGTCAACTTGCACACACCTCAAAATGTTCGCCCTTCGACATATCCGCGCCGCCGCTGCGCTGCGTGCATTTCTTGGGGAACATCTTGCAACGAGGTGATGATTTGGCCAAAGCGGCTTTTCGTCAAAACACGACCGCTGACTATATTTTCAACTTACACTGCGTGCAGGTGGAGGGTTATTTCTAGGCGCTGCTGTACTGGGCGAAGCAGGTATTGGGAGCTGATTTGCACACACACAAATAATTTCATAGCAGTCAATTTGATGTAGGCTGTGCCATTTAACACTGCAGCAGGCTATAGGATGGCTATAGTAGGTCATACTGTCTCTATGCATGGATAGATATTTCCACATGTATTATTGATAGCTATGTGTTATGATACTAACGGATCTATTGCAAATCATTATTCATTCATACAGCAAGTTATCTTCCAGGGGGGAATGATTCTGAGGAGGATGTTTTTGAGGAGAATCAGGAAAGTGTTTTTAATTTGCGGAACTGGAGATTTATATGTGTTTGAATAAGCAGTTTAATGATAAGCCTGGTCTGTGCTGTGTTATCCCTGTCACTAGGTAAGATGTAGGTGCACTCCCTTCGGCAGTTAGGGTGGTGCTGCTGCTAGTGCTGATGTGTTACAGTGGCCACTACCTGTGCATGCAGTCTGCAAGGCCTGGCTGCACACTGGGGAGCCTCCCTCCTCAGTTCAAAATGTAAAGTTCAAAGTTTAAATAAATCTAAGCTCCAAGTGGAAGTTTTAAGGCCAGCACGGGAAAGTTAGCTCCTCACATAAAAATGTATCTAACACACACACTCCAACAGCAGTAAATGTCCACTAATGAATTACCTCACAGAAACTTTTTACAACAGCTGACCTTATTGTTACTTCTCCAAACACACACACAACCATCATATCCCTCTATATATAATAATGTGCATGTGGAAATCTGGTTGTGTTGCAATTATTAATGCTACTTTTGTTGTTGCTATGCAAAAAAAGGCTCATGTGCTATATTTCCACTGCAATCATTTGAAGCTGTGACCTTGTCAAAAAGGGCCACTGCGTGTCTGGTTCGCTCTGGTTCGCTCTGATAAAACAGATAAAGGAAGTTACTTTTCCAATACGACTCCTTCTTTAAGGGTTATGACTGCTTTTTGGATTTGGCTAATTCAAGAAGCCCTTGAGTTGATTTTTGCTGCATTCACTCCACTTGAAGAGCCAGAAATAGTTGGAGGACTTAAACATCAGACGCCCTGCTTCCAACATGCTGATTTTTAATGTGATCTTTGCTTAGGCCAATGAACGGCATTCATGAGTTGGTCAATCCTTCTTTACATGTGCTGTCCTTGAAAATGTGGTTACACACAGTGTGGTGTCAGGATGGAGATTTTTTTTGCTGAGTCTTTTACATCTGGATAGTATATTAATTATCTTGAGGCTACATGTGAAGTGTTACAGTGAATCATACAGTATGAGATCAGCTCACAGGCCGGAGGCAACTCTTCACTGCACATTGGATAAAGTTATGGGAGTGAGAAATGTTAAGGTCAACTTGAGGTCAAGAGAAAAAGGTGGGGATATTTCCAAATCAGCTGAGTGAATTCGTCCTTTTTATACTGTCCTTTTCATTATTGAAAAAAAAAAAATAAAGACTTTATTGACATTTTTCTTCGATTTTTGGAACATTTGACTATGTAACCAGAGAATCCGACTTTCAATTTTAAACATATTTTAAAGCCAAAAAGTCAAATATGTGTTGGTTCTTGCTTCTCGTATAGTACGCCTTGTCTGCTTGTCTTTTTCTGATATTATATTAAATGAAAAATGCTTCAGTTTTGCAATAAAGCAACAAAACAGGCAGTGTAAGGATATAATTTTGATCACTGGGCATTTTCACTACTTAAAAAATAAATGCATGTTGTTATACTAAATTATAAATCTTGTGAAAATAATTGGCCAATACATCGATAATACAATGAATTGATAGATGCAGCGCTAGTCTGGCTACTGTTTAATACTATTAATAATATGTTGTAAAGATTTAGTAGACATTTGGATTTGTTGATTCCAGCAAAAACAAAACTTCAAAAAAAATTGAAATTATATTTCAAAAATCAATATAATTTCAATATATTGCATTATCAAAGGATAACTTATTTACAATTACATAAAATAAAAGATAATGCTTTTTAATAGCTTAGGGTCAAATAAAAACACTAAAAGGGACAAAAGCAAGTCTCATATACGTTTATTTATTAAGCTAAAATTACAAAAACCAGTGCATTTGCACAACAGGTGCTTTCCCCTGGGACTCCTCGAGAGAATTGTGTACCATAAAACGTTTTCAGTGTTTGATATCTTTCGTATTAGATATTAATTACTTCTCCCTCATGACCTCCAGCCCTGATTTACACTGTAATCTGTGATTTGAAGATAACAGAGATGTAGTTTCAGGCAGGAAAATAAATAAAGCTGTTTGCTGTGAACAGTGTTGGCATCTTATAGTGAGCACATGTTTGTAGTTCTACTTTAACGGTCACGTCTTTGATTCAACAGTGACACCTTCATAATGGAAAATGAACAGCGAGTCACTTTTCAAGTCCAAACACGATTCGCCAGAATGCTAATGTGTGCAAAGCCTTTGATCACCGTGTTACTGTTTTATAAGCCATCCACTGTCATCTCCAGGCAGGACACACTGTTAAAGCCACTAATTAATATCAGACAGGGCTGCTCCTGCATTCACATGCTCACACACAATCACATGCTCACACACAATCACATGCTCACACAAACAAGTGCTCACAGCAGAGGAATTTAGGAGAAAAGACTAAATAACAAAAAAAAACTTCATGCAGCCAAAAAACAACTTCCTTATTGACTCTAAACTACTTGTTGCATTAAAGTAAGAGCTGCAATAAATAGTCAATTACACAATAAGTTGATGCATCAACTATTTTGATGTTAGATTCATTGTTTAAGTAATTTTGCAAAATGCTGTATTTCTACCTTTGAATTAGAAATGTGCTGCCTGTGTATTCTGTGAGGGTAAACTGAATGTCAAAACAAGCAACGTGATCAAAATAACTTGGGCTTTTGGAAATATTTAGAGCATTTTTCACTTCTTTCTGACCCTTCACAAACCAAACAATGAATCAGTAAACTAATAATAATTGGCAGATTAATCATTACATTAATTAAATGATACTTGCAGTGCTAAAAAACACAGATAAGGCAATTATTTTTAATGTAATCTGCATTATTTAGATCTTAAAAACTGTGAAGACAGTCTGAGGGAAGTGCTAAAATCCCCAAAGATTAATTTGTATCTTAATTGTTGAACCTCTTTTGTTCGTCTTCGCACGGTGTGGTGGACTTTTGTTATGGCTGGGTTTGGTTAACTAAGTCAAACATAAGATTAGTAGATCAATATAATATGATGTACCCCTTCACAAGGTACTTGTACAGAGATATAACATTTTCAATAACTTCAATACAATGGTGAATATACATTTCTAGAAGTTAGGATTGTGTCACAATATAAAATGGAATAGTAACAGTCTTAATAAGATTGATCTTACACAAATTAGTTTTTCCTATTTCTTTAACAAAAGCATCCACTTAACTTTATTTTAAGTCCTTTTTCTCCTTAATATTGTGATCACTTTAGTTTTTTGTCAACCCTGCAAGTTGGACTGGATTTGACGAGTCAGCTGAATCCCTTTAATTACATGTAATAAATGTACCATATCTTTTCATGATGGCTTTTGGACAGAAGAATTACAGGCGACTAAGGAGCTCACACCACGTACAGTGTCACGCTGCACAGAGACAAGGGGGCAGTATACATTATGTGCAGTCATTTATATTGGATGTTCAATTTCCCCCTCTGGGCTTACAGAATGTTTGCCGCTGTATTAAGTTATGGCAAATATATGACGCAAAATACCGGAGGAGATCACCCTAAACGTCTCTGACACAAACACGGAGAGGTCTTTAATCTCTTCTCTTTACTTAATGTGAAAGGTTTACTTGGTAGTTCCTGTTACCATGCACATGTATTTGTGTCTGTAAGAAGATTGTCTACATGCAAAGATTAGTGCAGCTGTCCAACTGCTGCTCTGCGTGTCTGGAGAACAATACCTGTGATTGTATTGACTGATGAAGAATGTTCCACCTACCTGCTTCGAAATGTATCCCAGACAAAAGCGTAGATAAATCATTATGTAGAGAGAGGTTTAATGGACGGGAAGTCTCAATTTAGCAATTCTTACATTACACAATGGCTTTAGACAATTTGGAAAGATGTCTATGGGAGGAAGGAAGGGTGTAGCCGGATATCAAAAAGAACTGTCCATGTTATAGGAGAGCAACGACTACATGGTAAAAATAAAAACATCTGCAGTTTAAATTTTACCTTTCAGAGCTAACAAAAGTCTGTTTTGTTTATCCCATGTTGTACTAACTAACTGAGCTCTCAACTTAACACATGCTGACACACATGTGCACATCTGGAAAGGTATCACAAACATCTGTATTTCAGACATCTGCCAGCGTGTTGAAAATGGCACATCCTGCATTTAGGCGCGTGCTGAAATAATCTGTTCACATGTTACCTCTTCCCTCCCCTGTCCTCCCCTTAGTGATGGCCTCTGCCGAGCAACCGTGCTCCAGCTCCCACCAGCAGCACTGCGCATAAGGCAACACACCCACCTTTGCCCTCCTGCCCAGAAGTGAGAGAGAGACACCACCATGTACAGTGTGGAGGACCTCCTCATTTCGCACGGATATAAATTGCCCAAGAGCGGCCCTCCGTCTGCCACGCCTTATGACAAGCGCCCTGCTGATTGCCAGCGTGAACTCGTGGACAACCGGGCTGGCCGGGGGACGCTGAACGGGTACGAGGCGGAGCGGGGGCCATCTATCACGGGTATCTATGGCAGCAGGCAGGCGCTGGTGAAGGGCTACCCCGCCACGGACATCGAGAGCGGGGAAAGGATCCTGAGGAGAAAGGAACTTGGAATTGGTATCCTAGGTGACGCTCAGCCCTTGGGTGATTCTCTCGCCACAGATAGTGGGTGAGTGCTTTTTTTTTTCCTTTCCTCCCTTTTTCGATCCCCCACACCCTTTACCTTACCTTTTCTCCCCCTCCCCTCCTTCTCACTGGGGCCCTTTGGTATTGCATGCAAAACTGAGTCTGCACTGCGCAGGTTTTTTTTCCCCCTCCTCTTCCCTTTCCCCTCCTTCCAGAGCTGCAGAACACTGTGGCTGCAGCAGCACCACTGACATCTCTTAATGCCGGGATATGAGGAATTATGAAAGGTGCCTTTGCGCTCGTTTAAGTTGTTTACATGCCGGCACACAGAGGTGGCTTGCGTCTCTGTGGAGAACACCCATCCGCTGGTATCATCTCTACAGCAGGCAGGCAGATGTAAACAGCAGCACCAGACAGTGAGCAAACTGAGGTGGACTGAACATGCCTCAAGACAGGCGCGTAATCACTCCACTGTAAACACTGGCACACTGAATCACGCCCAGCACGTGCTCTGTGATGTAAGCATGTTGCTGGGCAAGTGTGCACAGCGCGGCTCCCCTCAGCCATACAGTAGCATATGCTGCTGAGGATGATCCATTGACTCTGCTGCTTAAATGAATGAGTACAGTGACTATCACAGTGCAATGCAGATGTGAGATGAGGCTCTTAAAGTGGATTGTTATTCCTTTTCAGAACTATTATATTATTTAGTACTGTATATTTAAGAAACTTATATTTTGGTATATTTAATGGTTATATTTCCTGCAAATCATGGATATTGTGGCTGTATCATAAATATGAATCAAATAGCTCGGGGAAACACCATTTTTGATTTATTTAAATCAACAGGGATTTCAAACCCCCTTTGTTCCATTATAACTGACTGTCATCCGGGTGACTTCAAACCTGCTTTGATATGACAGTTAACCTACAGAAGTGGATATATGGACGGATGGATATATATATTCTTCTACTTCACTCTGCAGTGCTGTTCCACCACAGCAAGACAATAACGGTTCGAGAAAATTCCAAAACGAGAACTACAGCATCATTTAACAGAATTACCCTTTTTTTTTTTTAAGAAGAAAAGTACTGTTTTTTAGACTCAATATGTTATGATTTAGTATGCTATTTCTAAGATAATGGTTTTGGCAATGCAAAGTGCATTACAGCAATATCCTGCACCTCAGAGGTAAATTTGGAACCACGACTAAAATGATCTCCAGGCAGCATTGCTTTATCACACTACAGTGGAACCGCTGATTTGAACCGTTACAAACTTGCCATTTTATGTTAAATTCAGACGGCATTAGGTTAGTGTTTAGGATATCATATATTCACCTTAGAATGAAAAAGGCCCTCATCTTGTGATTTCTTTCCTCTATGTTTTAATGTGACATAGTGAAGCATACTGCTTGAAGGTTTATTGATTATTGGTTGGTCATACTGTATTTCCTTAAAGGGTACAGTTTGAGTAATATGTATTGGTAATAGGAGGAATCGAGGTTGCTATGGTGTCAGTTTAGGTAATGGGATGTTTTGTTAGATTCTTTTTAAAAGCCAAAGTCGCTGTCCAGATGTCCAGCTCCAGAGAAAAGGTCAGCACAATTTAATATGCAGACCATATTGCAGGAGCATCACAATTCCATGGTTTCTTCAAGGGACTTGGGAGCAGCTGACTTAAGCACTTCTGTCTCATATGTGCTGGCTCTCGTTGATTAAGTTGCGTTGAAAAGCCAATACTGGCAGAACCAAAACACATCATTGTGACTTGACACCATTATCCAATCTCAAAACGGTGGGGTTGTTTTATGATTTTACCTTAAAGCGGGGATAAAAGTAATTTAGATTCATGTTGCTTTTGAAAATATTGCTCATTGCACATAGTGCATTTCTGTGGTTTCTTTTAAACTACCAAACTGTCAATCCTATAACAAATATTATGTGTAAGATAGTTTTCTTTGTTTGTCTCTGTATTAGATATCGTTTATCTTGTAACAGCCATAAAAAGGTTCACTGTTTCCTAATGTTATCCTAGATTCAGAGTCTGTGATATTTTGTATGTCTTATTCACACTGTACTTTTCTGTCTTTATAGGTTCTACGATGTTCCCAGTTTGACTTATTCAGAGCCGCTGAGCCATGAAGAGAGGGATGTTTCCTACTGGCGGAGGCGAGGCCAGGACTTCAGCATCCTCCTGGACTATGCTGATGGCAGGGAGCTGAGGGCCTCTGCTGGTGCTTGGAGGCCACAGGCCCTGGTAGCAGCAGAAGAACACAGAGCCGAGAGGCAGGCGCAGCAGCTATGGGAGGAGATTTCCTGGCTGAGGGACCTGGACGCAGCCCCTGGTCAGCTGAGAGTGACCGGGGAGAGGAAGTGCCAGAGCCTCGGTACAGAGGAGTGGAGGCCTGCTGTGGGCCTGGGAAGGCAGCTGTCAGAGGGGGACGGGGACAGGTGGGCTCATGACCATTACCGCCTGAGGACACCCGAGGGCTTTTTTCACCCCAGAGCAAAGGCAAAGTCTCAGTCTCTCCCAAGAGTGTTGTCACCTGATAGAATTGCCAGCAGAGAGCTCATTCCATCCAGGCCTAGCCTCCCTGATAGACAGAGGATAAGCAGCACTGTCTTCTCTGGGCCCTATAGTAGGTATATCTATAGTGGTGCTGTTGTCAGGGACCGGTGGGGTAGGAATGCTGGGCCAAGCAGCCATGTTGCACTTTTACCAAAGCCCAGGTTCAGCAGGCCTTTAAAGCCTCCGTCATATGAGACTCACCAGCAGAATAGGGGTAGCGCAGAAATGCTTGCTATAGAACAGGGTGCCAAACAAAAAGAGAGGCCTATCTACTATCCAAGAAGTGGGGATCTGAGACAAGACTATTACGCACAACACTCTGCCATCACTGGAATGGAGCCCCCTGGCTACATCCCACCCCCATCTTATAGAAGAGGCCCACCCCCAAGGTCACATTCAATGAACCGCAATGAAATGGCAAACCTTAGATGGAGAGCAGAAGCTCTGCAGATGCCCAACTCAGATCCTGGAAGGTGGTTTTACAGACAGGCAGGTTCATGGCTTGAACATTACAGAGATCGTGCTGCGACCTTTCGTAAACAGCTATATTCTGGACCTGAAGAACAACTAAGTCATGCCAGTCAATTACCCACTGAAGACCCAAGACAGAATCAAATCTCAGGAGGGCCTAGCGGAAGTTCTCTCACAGACTCAGACAAGATCCGTAACATCAACAAAGAGGTTCCTTCCGCTAAGATTATAGGACAATCTACACATGAAAGTGCCTTTCCTCCCCAACAGGGGTCAGCTCCCAATACCGAAAGCCGCAAAACAGCTCCCAATGACAACGACAGCAGTAATCGATGGTGCAACAGGGGATTAAACAAAAAAAGTGACAGTGTAGGACCTGAACAAAACCGTAGTCAGTTTTTTCCTTCATCTATTTTGGGTAAACCACCACCTCCCCCTTGCAAGCCAGCTGAACAGGTTGTCTCTGAAACTGTGACAGAAGTGAAGAAGGTGGAACAACCTGAGCCACCAGAAAAAGACAAATCCAAGAATCTTAAAAAGAGACTAAGTGAGACCATTTTTTGTTTAGTGTCTGTACCCGTTACTCCGCAGCTTACTGGGACAATCCGTGATCAGAATAACAACAATGAAAAGTCACCAGATCCAGCGGACAGTCCTAGTGACAACAAAACTGGCCATTTAACTAACCAAAGTCTCCAAAGCACATCTTCAGCTGAAGCTGAGCTGCAAGCACTAACTGGTAGCATAGGTAGCAGCAAAACAAGCAGTAGAGCGAGCAGCAAAATGTTTAGAAGAGTACCCTGTAGACCCCCTAAGATAAACCATTACAAGGAGATGAAACTGTCGGGAACCTGGCCTGCAAACCAGTATCGAGACCAGGAGACACAAACTAGCCCAGAGGCCGAAAAACCTGCCCCTGAAAACAACGAAGCACAAAAAGACCCTGTCGCTCCAGACTCTGAAGTCCCTACTGATAGCAGCAGTGCAGTGGGCACTGCGTTCACTTTTCCTATTAAGGGAGTAAAGAGCCTGAAACTGTCGAGCAACAGCGCCTTCTCCCTGACCGCCACCTTCTCCAACCAGCTGAACAAGAGCACAGCTCAGCAGCCAGCAGTACCACCCTCAGGAAACGTGGAGGAGCCCAAACCAGCAGAAAACAGTGGGCAGGAAGCATTCGAACCATTCCTGTTGAAACCCATCGTCCAGCGTCCATGGGATGCTGTCAAAGAGCTGGAGACCATCAAAAAAGAAGTCCAGGATCAACAGCAGCAGCAGAGCAGCAAACAGCCCAGCGTTGATAAGTGCATAGAGGACCTCAACGAGGCCTACAAAGACATCTTGGAGCTAGGCACTGCCAGCAATAAAGTCCCAGATGGTTCTGTTCAAATTCCTGAGCGTATCAAAATCCGGTTGACATCAGAACCTCTCAACAAGCCCAGCAGCCTTAGGCGCAGTGCAGTAAGCTGGTCTGTTGACCCAGAATACAGGGAAGTCAAGAGCGCCTTCTCCAGGCCTGCTACAAAGTCAGTAACCTTCAGCAAGCAGCTTCGGGAGGAGCTCCCCGTCCCACCCCGGGAGACAGGCTTCAGAGAATACAGGGTTATTACACATCTTTCGCGCAGACGGAGCAACGATGGCAGGACAGTAAAACTAGAGCTGCCAGATGAGCCTATTGAGACACCACTTTGTGACTTCAGTCCAATGACAAACACGGCAGCAGCTGAGATGCCATGGGCAGATAGACAGCCCATGCAGGATGCCTCTACGCTCACTAGTCCTCCGGATTATGAGGACATATGCCAGACTTTGCGTCCCTCTAGAGACCCGGCGGATGGCAATAAAGCGTCCGCAGGCAATTTTAAATCTAATGATGCAGAGACTCTTCAAGATCTTAGAGGTGAATCAGAGGAGGAGTGCCCTATTTGTAAAAGAGAACTTGAGAATCAAATGAGACTGGGCCCATTGCCTCCCCTTCACGAGGAGAACAGCTCGGACAGCTCGACCAATCAAAATGGCAGTCCACCACACCGCGCTGCATTAGAGGGTGTTAAAACAGAAGAGCCAAATGATTCAAGTTTAAATCAGTCAGGGTCTGACCTATGTGCTGGAACAAGGGATCAGAATTCAATGACAGAGGAAAATGTAGGAGGGGGTGAAAAAGCAGAAAACCAGGAGGATTTGTGTGCAGATAATCCTGTTGAGAGAAAACCAGCAAACGGAGCTACAGAGGAGAGCACATCCACAACATCAGCTACTGATGTGCCTCAAGACCCCCAAGTCACAGCGGAACAGAGTGTTAGTGAAACAGTAACTAAGGAAGTAGAATTAGCAGAGAAGGAAGCCAATACAGGAGAAACACCTGAGGGTAGCGCAGACAAACAGACGGAAGAAGTGAAAAGTGAAAGTGAGGGACAAGACAGTGCAATGCCTGATAACAAGCAGGAGCAAGAAAAGAAGCCATTTGCTGGTCCAGAGCATAGACTTGTTTTACGGACTCATTTGGGGCGAGATCACCCCGGGTTACCGGAGTTTCCGCCAGATAGACTGCCACTTTCAGTTCCTCCAAACCTAGACCGCAGGCTGTCTCTTAGCTTGGAGGGGGAGCGGAGGAGCAAGGGCCCCGCCCAGCGAATGGAGGCGTTGCAGACCAAGCTGGCTGTTTCTCCAGGTCGCGTGGCAGTCGAGCGCATGGGTTGGATGAGGGAGGTGGACGTCATGTATCGTATGCGGCGGCTCAGCATCAGGAGTACTGACTCTGGGGAGGGGGAGGCAGAAGGGGAGGGCAAGGACGAACCAGAGGAGGAGCCCCAGCCTGGTCCTCAGAGAGACGAGGAGAACGATCAAGATCAAGAGGTCACCCATTCACCGCAGGTCTCTGAGGAGACAGTGTTGCAAGATGAGCAGGAGTCATCTCTCTCAGGTAAGATGAATACATTGGAGGACATTTTACTTTGGGGAACTTGTGAGAATGAATCAGTCGAGTTAAGAGGTCTTGAAAACTTCAGAAATGTACAAGGTTTACATAAAATAAAAATAATTTCCCATGTGGTTTTGTATCCATACAAACCCAGTAGACAATTCAAAAAGAGAAAAGAAAATACCAATGCAATTAAAATATGTGTTTGTTTCACTGCCCCTATGCAGAGATGTATTATGCATGCTTCAGGCTGACTGCATGACTTAACCATAAGGGAATGAAATACATCCACTTACATTTCAAATAATGTGTTGGTAAAACAAATTGATTGCGTTGAAAATCTGAATGTTTATTAGAATCAGAATTAGCTTTAATAGCCAAATAAGTCTTTGAACAAACATGAATGTGTTTTTTTGTTCTCAATCTGCAAAAAAAGCAACAGACAAACAGCCAAGACAAAGCTGCTTGACAAAGGTCAAAAAGAACATTTGACGAATACAAACATTTGACTATTACATACAGATGAAGGTACATAATAAAATGTCCCTCTTTCTCTCTTGAAATTAAAACAGCATTACGCAGCTTTGCTGTTAAAGACATCTCCACAAGATGGTGTCATTGCCCAAAGATGGTGCAAGTCGCAACCAGTGAATGTGAATCCATTATACATTGAAATGTATGGAACTGAAATAAACAGAAAAATGTAAAGGATACTTGAAAACGAATATCATCCCTGTTATGTCAAAAGGGGAATTATTTGCACTTTTCTAATCTTACAGCTGATATGAAATAAAATACAAAATTAGGTTTGGATAAAAATATAGTGTTTGTGAATAAATATTGTTCTTCTTTATGTCCCAGAACCCCATGATCCCAGCCGAGCGGAGACAGAGTAGAAAGACTGCGTCCATCATCTTGATCTGAGGTTTTTAGCTCCAACACTGTGACCTGGCTGCCTACTAGAATGCCTTCATCTCATCTTGACACTGAAATGGCCTTCTTGTCCGACAAGAGCATTGTGTACACCCTCACCCTCGGCGCTGCGTTGACTACTAAGAGTGCTGTTCCACTGCCAAAGGGAGGTGCCCCTTTAACTTGTGGGGCAACTTCCACTACGAATCCCTACCCAGCCTTTCCCAAACTGACTTCCCACTACCCCATCTGTCCTCCATCCCCAAACCCATCCTCTTATAGGGTTTCTACTAGTTAGTCTTCTTGTAGCGGCTTGTCCTTTCTATTCTCTTCTCCCTATGCTTTTCTCATTGGCAGACATTATGCAATTCTGTCGTGCATACTAGAACTTATAAAATGTCCATAGTGAATACAGTTGAGACATTTTTTTGCATACTGAACGAATCTTGTTTGTTTACGGGAGAGCTATTAAGGATATGAATGTAAGCGTTTATGTTTAATCTAACGTAGACATAGAAGGGTTATTGTCCCAACCTTTTCTGTTGCATTTAAACTACACCAAAATAAACTGCGTATCTGATTGTCGTGGTGAGGCGACAGCTGTTTTAGAACTGGACATCACTGTCTCTGGCTCAAGAACTGTTTTGATTTTAGACGAGATCAGTCAGCCTTTCTTTTCTTAAAATGTGACGACATTGTGCCCTGTCTCATTGCTTTTGTACACACTGCAACCGTAACCCATAAAGCTCTTCAATGAAGAGTGACTCTACACCACATGAGATGATAGACCAGTGACCTATTATACATTGAATTGGTTTTAAGCTGGAGGGGGAGAGTTGCCTTCTTTAGATGTGCGGTAGTCCTCTGATCAATCCCATGAATAGCTCCCTTTTCCAGGTAATTTCAGGAAGCAATAAAGGCACAGATTGAGTTTAAGTGTTGGTTGGTGAATTTGATCAACTTTAAAGATGGATATAGGGAAATAGAAGAAAAAAAAAAAGATAGGTAGAGCAATATTGTTGTACAAACAGCTCAGTGGTGTAGTGGAGCTACCTGTAGGACCCATTGTCAGGAGTTTTGATGTGTGTCATTTGAAATCATATTACAGGGATATGGAGTCGTGTCAGGGTATAACAGGGGGTTTCATGATATATATCTATGTTCATACATCTGTATCGCAAAGAGACAACATTTCATGGAAAAGTTATTTTTTTTATCATCGAATTGTTAATCAGTTTGCATAATGTACAAAATAAAGTATATTTTAAATATTTTAAGAGATATTTTGTATTTAACCATGACATTTTATTTCTCAACACATATATCAAGATCAAGGTATCATATGTCTGTATAGTATTATACTGAGAGTATACATACTTTTCTAGTGCTTTAAAATCTAAGTGATATGAGAAGGGATGGCCCTGTGGTGGGCCTTGATCACACGATTCGGTTCCAGTGAGCGATAGGGTTCATCATTGACGGTGTTGACGTGATGGAAACTTTTTGAATGTGCCATGATTTCTTATTTGATAGTGCTTTTTCATACGCTAACAGAGTCAATGTCGGACGCTCCTTGTGATATTTAATTCATCAATCCATATCAGCTGTAACTCCTCTGTTGGTGGTCAGACATGACTTGTGTCTTATCTTTGTCTTTGTATGTCTACCAATCCAAATCATGTATCGTTCTGTTGTTGGTTCTTCAAAAACAAGTTTAGAAATAAAATTGGGATTTTTTTTATTTTCCTCCCTCCCTTCCTTCTTTCCCTCCTCTCAACTTCCTCCTTTATTACGTTTATTCTACAGCGTGTTCATGTTGTGTAAAATGTTCTGCCGTCCCTAACACTTATTGCACTAAAAGGATACAATGCAGTATGCTATTTTTGGCTAAAACCATACATTTGCAAAAGTATGAAAATCGTTTTTTTTTCTAAATACAGGGTTTTTCAAATGAATTTAAAATAAAAATGTAAAACTTAAACAATGATTTGAAAAAATATTATTAATGATAAAAGTTTGCAGTTATGTGGTTTTTCCTACAACAGCAGTGCTGCATTGGTGTAACGTATCAACAGATTTGTAGTAAACCATCACTGTTTAATCACTCACCGAGTACCACTCAATTGTTATGTAGCATTTTACAGTTGTAGCATTTTATCAACTCAGAACTTTGTCTTAGTATTTCAAACATTTCTTGTAAATTTGGAATAATCATGTCGCCTTATTATGTGTGCATTACATTATACTCCAGGCAATGCCAAATATTAACCTACTAAGCACTGTTTCATACCTTAGGTTTTTACACACAACTTGCTGTTCTGCCATCCCTCTGGTGGGAGAGGTACGGTAGCATTGAGGATAGTTTCTGCTCTTCATGGCGTTAGTCTGAAGGGAACATTGAATCAAAACTGTGATCTTCAAATAACTCAAAAAGCATAATTTAAAAAAAGTACAGGATAAGATTCAGTGTTTCAAGAGAGGCTTAAAGTCAGCATCACAGGGAGGACAAGCTGACACGCCCACATCTCATTTTCAATTCATTTTGAAGACTGAAAGGCTTTGCCCCGGTCTTGTGTGTAAACTGCCCCTAATGACATTTAAATACCTATTTCAGTACATACGCCCCCCCAAATAATTGGCATGTCAGGTACACTTGAACACAGTGTCATTTGACTTTTTGTACTGCAGGTTATGTGCAACATGAAGTAATTATGCACACTTGTAATATTTTCTATTTTCATATGAGATTTAAGTGCTTTTTGTACTCACTGACATCTTTTTTTCTTCCTTGCATGAAATGCAAGAGAAAGGAGGAAAAAAAATGTTTTTCACAAAGTATATTTGCATTTGGTACTCCAATAGTAAATACAGTGGGCAAACATTATGTTTCATAATTTAATTTACAAAACTATGCCAAGTATTTAAAAGCTATTTTTAGAGTAAATCAGAAGAGAACTCATTCATTTTCTTTCATTTTAAGACATGCCTTTATCTTTGTATCTATAAATATGAGCATAATCCATAGTCATATGATTGTGCTACTGTTGTATGATACTGCAGTCTGATTCATAAATAAACTCTTTGCATGAAATGTGTGTTTGTGATCAATTCCCTAGGGGCCAATTACAGGGTTTGTTCGATGCACTTGACATATCAACAGGGGGAAATTATATTTGTGTTTTCCTGCAAAATAGTTTCGAAATATGCAACTCCCTCTCTGCATAATGCACATTATTCTCGGGAAAAAGACACAAGAAAGCAAGACAAACATCAGCACTAGTCACCGTGTATGTGCGCAGCTATGCGTGTGTTTTCACACATGTACATTTGTGTACTAGCAATATCAGCCCAATTACCCTGCCAGACTGTCACACTGAGCTCCATTTGCTCGATCAAAGCGTTGGCAAAGACAATACTTGAGCTGAACCTTGTAAAAACCTCCCAGCATGCTCTCTGAGGCTTGGACGGCATCCGTCCTCAGACGCTGTTTAAATGTCTCTATGTGCCATCTTTTTCTAAAAGGAGAGTAAGAAGTCTGATTAGCACTTTCTTTGATGTGATACTTTATTGATCCCTATATAGACAAGCTTTCTTTTCACTAACATCCCAATGCTTTGCTCTGAGGCATGTTGGCAAGAGCTAGAGACAGCAGGGTGGCTAACACAGAGAAGGGATTATAAACAGGGATAACATTAAGGTTGTCGCACAATGTAGGCTACTGTATACATCTGTGCAAGTGCAGATATTAAAGGAACAGTATTGATCAAATCAGGTCTATTTAATAAAGAAAGGAATGTATATTTTCAGATGAATTCACATATAATACAAAATCAACTTAGGGCAATGACCTTTGTAATAGTTAAGACAGTTGATTCAACATTGATAGCGATAACAGGCTCCTAACCACAATTCATTAAAGCTGTAAACAGTGGTTAAATGTAACTACGTAAATAAATATAATCAAGTATACTTCTACTCCACTACATCCTAGAGTCTGTCCAATGACAACCGTGTATTTCCAGATGTGTGGATTTTGATTTTTTTGTAAAACGTAAGTATACATTATTCTTATAGTTTGAGAAAATTATTGTACTTTTTAAGCCAAATAAACCATTACAAAAAACACAAAGCATCCACAAAAAGCTAAAAACAGGTCTGTTTTTCTGAACTTAATAAAACTTGACTTTTCTTTTTAACACTGTTTTGTTTCAGAGTCACTGCAGCAGCCCCTAGTGACAGTAAGTGAACAGTTGCTTCAGTATTTCAATTCAATTATCTTTATTGGAATGACTATAATGAAATACAGTATTGCCAAAGCGTTTTACAATTACGACATTTATACATACATATATATTTGGAATGTACTGTAATGTTCATAAACAACTTGAACAGAAGCAGGAATATCATGTTTTATTTACAAGAAAAACAATATATTTTTTGACAAACTATGTGAGGATGCAGCTTTCTTTAATTTCCCTTAGTAAGATTTTTAGTTTTTCATTTTCTTTTTCAAATAATTGAGGATGCCTTTTATATCATTTGGGGAAGAGTTGTTTCCGGACAGGTTTGAATTTGGGCATTGTATGAGGAAGTGATGTAAATACTGCAATAATTTGGTGCTGCCAGTCTAGCACCTTGGCTTTGAGGATAAAAGATTACAGACAAGTTAAGAAGCTTTAATTCAACATAGGTATAGCTAAACAGTTCTAAAACTTTAAAGAGTGGGTTGTATTTAGCACACTAGCTAGCTAAATGCATTACCTGCTGAAAATGCGTGCGAATGCTGTAAACTGTGTACATTTGCTGCTGAATTTAGCTGAAAATGCAGAAAAAGCTGAATATGTTATTAGTTGAATGGTCTCGGTAGCTGCTTTTAGCTACAAAAAACAAGTGTGTTGCTGAACTTAGCGGAGAAATGCAGAAAAGTGAAATGATTTGAATCAAAATTGTTACAGCTCAAATGCATTGCAATGACTTTGTTGAAAACTTGAAAGTGAAATGTTAAACTGGAGGAGTAGGAAAAATAGTGAATAAGCTTAATATTTAAAAGAAAATGTTTTAAAAGGTATAAACAATAACATTTATAACCTCAATGTCCGGAAATAGCTGAATAATGTATTAGTTAAATGGTTTCTGTAGCTGAAAGTAGGCTGAAGGATTTAGATATTAAATGTAAGTAGTATTGAATGAATGTGTATTAAGAAGAGAAAAGAAAGTAAAAAGGCTTTGAAAAATATGAAGGCGAATTTCAAGCTGTCCTCCACTCTAGCTGTGANGTGTGCCTTGGCAGTCTCAGATGTTTCTAATCACTTAAATATAAAAATATTCCTAAAACTTTAATTTTCTGGCTCTGAATAGTGTAATAGTAACAGGAGATTGAAATGCATTTGCCCTACAGCTAAAATGCTAATTTAGCTGATTAATAAGCTTTCTGTTATTGTCATTGTTTATTTTCTCTTTTCAAATGTTGTTGTTAAAGTAAACAGCATATTACATTTGATAACCATCAAACATAGGTTACACAAATTGAACAGTCGGTTGAAAATATCACTTTGAATCCCAGTCAGAAAAAAAATCGAAATAATTTTACTTACAAACTTCTTAAAATAATCATATTTCTGCTTAATAAGTTATGTTAAGTTTGGCTGACAGTTTCTTTAATATTGGTAAACTCCTTCATTGTCACTTTTTGCCAAATGAAAAATAGCGGACACAATCTTTGGTGCTAATACGTAACATAGCGTGACTATTGTCTAGTTTAATTTTCTCCAATGAGACCTGAGAGCAGTTTCCCAACCCAGCCCCCCTCTTGCTGCTCTGAGCCGTCTCATGTAACCTCATGGGGGTATTAGCATTCCAACCTCCAGATTATGGCTGTATGGTGGTGTGTGTGTACAGCTGATATATCGGCTTGGTGTGTTTGGGTGCAGTGTTGTTCCAACACCGGCCGGGCGTCATTTCTCCACACTTTTGTTTTTATAGAGTGTGTGTGTGTGTGTGCGTGACATTCAGTTTGGCAGTTGCTTGGTGGGCCGCACCTGCTCGGGCCGTCAGAATAATCAGACAGGTTTACAGTCCGGCCCCATGCTAGACCCTCTCCACTGGATATTTCACACACAGATTGGCAAACATCTCCAAATGTTGAAGACACATTTGTCGGTCACACAGCTACATGCATTTACTTTGCTAAAATTCTTTAACGCGCGCTCAAGATTGAAAGATTCACGATTTCAAGGCTTTTATTGTCATGTGTGCATAGCTACACTGTAATTATGACATTCTTAGGTCACAGGCTCCTCCAACAGTGCAACACAATATAACAGATAATAGTGCAAGTAAATAAAATATAATATAATAGAAATAGTGCAGAATAGTCTATATACAAGTCATTGGAATATTGATATAAGTTGCAAACAGATGAATGTTATGGATGTTCTTTCAAAAGTTCAGGTGTTTAACACTCTTATGGCCTGTGGGATGAAACGGTCCCTGAGTCTGGTGGTTCTAGACCTGCGTATGAATAAATGCATACATGCTTTGCTTTGTCTTTTGTATTTGAACTTCATAGCTTCTTTGCTGGACCTCAGGATGAAACGCTCTCACGCAGAGTTATGCCTTACCCTTAGAAAACAAGTCCAGATTCTTGCGTTTTTAGTCGAGGTTATAGTGACATGTCACCCCATTTTTCTTGTTGTGGTTGTTTGCAGGATGCAGAGGCAAGGTTTATTTGAACAGCAAAGTCCAATTCATGGGTGATCGTACTTGTGAACGGTATGAAGAAATTGACCCTAGCACACAAACCTTCTCTCTGATTCATATTCAGGAGGTGTGTGACCTGTTGAATGTCGTCTCATGCACACGTTACCTTGTAGCGCATACTTAGCAACTTGCTGTCTGCTGGTATGTCAGTACACAGCATGTCAGATGTCAGAGAGTTGTCATGAGGCCTCTGACAGCTCTTTGGGTTACATGTGTCTTGAATCATCTTGTGATTATGGCCACTATGTACATTCTCCTATGAGTCGTGTGATCTAGGCCAGGGGTTCCCAACCTTTATTGTGCCAAGGACCGGCAGATACATTCAAAAAAATGTGCGGACCGGTTGTCAATTTTAGCTGATTTTAATATTTACTCACCAGCAGGTGGCAACAGAGGCTAATTGTATTTAACAGCCTGAAGAAATGCCAATATGCATCCAAAACATATTAATAACGTTTAAAACCAGGATACAATTAAAACAAAAAATTAGGACCGCTTTACAAATATTAATATAATATATAATATAATATAGCCTAATATAGGTGGCAACAGTGGCTAATTGTATGTAACAGCCTGAACAAATAATAGAACAATATGCATCCAAAACATATTGACAATGTTTAAAACCAGGATACAATTAAAACAAATTAGGACCACTGTACACATATTGATATAACTGAAATGTCAGTGAGACCCCTGGGCTTGTTTGCCAATCATAATAACGTCATACCGGGGCGTTCGTTCCGGTGCACTCCGACAGCATTTAGCACTACATCGAGATTAAGATTAAACTAACTTCTTTTGGGAACACCCACATACCTATGGAGTTGGCCAGATGTGTGTAAATTACTGTTCATGGTAATTTGAAAACAAATGCCGTTGTTGGACACACACAAACACACCGAACACACACACACACACACACACACACACACACACACACACACACACACACACACACACACACACACACACCGGAGCTGAGCAGAGCACATACACACACACATCATGCGCCTTTGTGACCGGACATTTCCTTCATACAACGAGTAATAGGGGGAATAATCGGGCCGTTCGATGTGTGTGTGTGAAACGTAGCATCCTCTGGTGCTGCACTTCTCAGAGGCTGCCTCCTGATGCTGCAGCCATTTCATGAAGTGAAGGACG